>NC_046970.1:10186944-10299444 GCF_009769545.1 Cyclopterus lumpus | reverse complement strand
TTCTGCCTGCACTTACCTCCTGTCCTACCATCTCAGTGTTCCATTAATAAACCCATTACCTTCACCCAACCTTGTAGTCTTTTTTACTATTCATGAACTATATTACATTACATGTCATTTAGCTGACGCTTTTATCCAAAGTGACTTACAATCATGTTACATTCATACACTGTAGACTGTGTAGAACAATTCAGGGTTAAGTGTCTTAAGGACACATCAACTAGGGCGGGGATTGAACCGCTAACCCCCTGATTGAAAGACAGACCTGCTAACCATTGACCCACAGACGCCCCTATTAATTAAATACTGTGAAACGTAATTCACCATACGATCGCTGAGAAGAATGGCTATTTTTATGTAATTAATCTTAATGATTGTCATTGGTGCCACCGGATCAGGTTAAAAGAGGATGAAAAAAAGACAACGGAGATGCATCTGAAGAACTTGTCAGCTGTTCGGAAGTTCTTTGGTTTTAAACAACATAGCCACTGTTAAGATAAACCTAGCAACAATAAATATCTCTGTTTCACAACAATAAATACGACAATCAGATATTATGTTTTGGGAATCTTTAGCAAACAACCTATTCTGTCGTTTGGGTACGAGGACATATTGTTTTTGAGTGCAGCAGGTGTAAGTTTTGATGGGTTTTCTCCAGCCGTGGTGAAGACTATTCAATTTCTGTTGCATAAACAAGCTTTATCCCCAGAATTAAGTGCAGCTGGCACTAACACTTAACTTGGAAATGGTGATTACACTTTAACACCTTTTTTAAGGTATAGCCACTTTACATAATTACTCATTTTCAACCTTTTTTCTTTTCTTTTTCATAACCAGGTCCTTTTAAGCGGTGAAAAAGTCTGTTTGTAATGACAAGCAGCTGGTAAAAGCACCGTCTTTAGAGATCCGTTTGACATAATGGTACTCTGAATGTTAAAATGACCTGCCATGCGGATGTCAACGTTTCTGGACTGAGTGGTAGGATAACAATTCCCCAACGACAGATATAAAACTTTTCAGTTTTCGAACACTGAATTAACAATTGAAACAAATACCACGATACAACCATTACTAAACAATAACTTTAAGAATGTTCATAGAAGGCTTCAGCAGAGTGCTTTCAGACAGAAAAGCTGTGTCTGGAATTCTATGTGACCAAATGTGAAATGTATTAACCAGCCCTGTGCAGTTTCTTTTTCTTTTTTTAATCGAATTATTAAAGCATCTCACGCCTTAACCATAGAGAAAAAACAAACCTGTTTGTCTAAATAGATCATCATTTGTCAGTGGTCTTGTCATCAACTCCTAGAATAATCATCCATCACTGTTCACCCCTTTGCTGTTTCTTTTGTTGTTTTTCTTTGTATTTAACTTTATCAACGTTATTACCGGCTTTGACTACAAGTTCTGAACAGTACTGAAATATCTCATCCAAAAAGGAGACCCAGCTCTTCCCTGAACATTGAATTTGAATTATGATCAGTGGGTAGTTAGCGTGAAATAGGGCGGTCTGATAGACCGTTTGGGTTTATAGAATGCAAAATAATAACTACAAACCCCTTTCACCCCACAACATTTCCTAAATGTAGGTACCATAATGAAACACGCTAGATTCATGAGCATTTATTCCTCTGACCGGCACTGATGTCATATAGACCGCAGTAATCTTATAGCGTATAATTACGATTGTTTTACAGGGTCAAAGCACAACTACATTTCAGAAAACACAGCATTTAACAAATTACATGTGGAGCGACTGTGGCTCAGCAGAAGAGCAGGGCCGTCCTTCAATAAGAGTGGCGGTTCAATCCCCAGCTTCGCTAGTCCATGTTGATGTGTCCTTCGGCTAGATACTCAACCCAAAATTCCTCCTGTAGCCGTGCCTAGTGTGTAAATGTTGTATGAATGTTAGGTAGTCCTGATGGGCACGTGGCACCTTGCATGGTAGCGCCTGCCATCAGTGTATGATGTGAATGGGTGAATGTTGTCATGTAGTTTTGAAGTGATTTGAGTGTTCGGAAGACTAGAAAAAAGATATAGAAGTACAGTATATTTACCACTTACATGGTTTCAGAAGAAACAACATATCGGGGCCCTATTCCTCGTATGTGGTTCAACTAAGTCGATCAAATGTCCTATTATCCAGCTTAAATTAACACGATGATTGAAATCAGGCTCTCGATTTCTCTAAAGCTGATCCGTGCTAAAACGATCTTGTTAATTCAAACCAGACGCCAGTACTCAGGATAGTTGCGCGTGCCCGTCCTACTTCAAAATGGGCAAAAATGGCAAATAAACTCAAAGGAAGAGCCTTTTTTCTCCGCTGACAGGCAGGCGATGATCATGAATATGAGGAATTCAAGACCATAATCATGGCAAAATCTAACACCGCCACAAGGCTAGACCAGAAGCATGGCAACATATCAGACAAGTTAAATGCGTAATGCTGCGTTCACATGAATATTCGCAATGTTTACTCAATGAGTTTACTCGGCCGACTATTTGTGGTTTATTCATTCGCTTCATTCGCGCTGGAGAGTGGGCGTGGCTTATCTCTGTGGAAACAGTTATAATTTCCGCCATCCACCATTGAAGAAATAATCACTATTTCTGCTTTATACTTTGTGGAAATCCCACAAACATCGGAACATCAAACGCCTGTGTGTCTGGGTTCATAATAACATACATACAACATACATACAGTACATATATTCACATCCATTCGTCTGTGCATTGACTTTATATGGAATCTACTCGCTACGCTTTTGGTGTGAACGCAGCATAAGTGTTGGCATGCAGCGGCTTTTCCGATGTTCTCCGCATCGCCGACACGGTACAAAAATGTACCACTTGCAAAAAAGCACAAGGCTATCATACAGTCTGTGAGACAGTCAATGCCCGGCTGTGGCGTGTGGTGTTCGCAATGTATGGCTCGAGAAGGTCTGTAAATAAATGATTCCTTGTGAGCAGATTGCTGCCTCTAAAAGGTTGTGATGACAACATACAATAATGGATAGGGAAAACTGGATTCCAAAGCTTCTGAAAGAGATATGTTTGCACCAGAGCCCTCATTAACTTTTCTTGCATGCAGTGTCTCAGATATGTTTAGTATGTTGTATATGACATACTTCGATCTGAAGCCTACACTATAGTAAGTTTAAGTTATACATTAGGGTCAGTGTATTACAGCATTGTAAAGCTAAATGCAGCTGTAGGGGTTGCTAGAATCCTGGTGGTGCTAGTGTGATGACAATGGTTACTTTTACAATAGTTGTGCATTTGACAAGTTAGTCAGCATACGTTTCAGTCACAACTCCATATAAAACAAACTGGGCTGTTAAAAAATATTATTGAGGCTGTTTGAGGTTTTCTAAATTAATTGTAATCTCTTAGTAAAACAATATTTCTAGATATTCTCTCAAACAAGAGAGCTTGTTTTATCATCCATGGAGTTTGTAGATTTGATTTGGTGCATGTGATGCAGCTGGCTCTCAGGTGTAGTGATACTCCATCAGTGGTTTCATATTAGGATGCTGTTTTTTAGTATTAATATTTAATTAAATTCAGTTTATGTTGTATAGCCCAATATCACAAATTACAAATTTGTCTCAGAGGGCTTTACAATCTGTAAACAGTACAATAATAGTAGCCATTTGAGTTGTATCTGCTGGATAGGGTTCAGTAGTATTTTAATAAGTCTGTAGGTCATCTGCATAATCTACACGGTGATGATTTAAAAAAACGCATCATGGTAATGATTTTGTTTTGTTTCGCTGTATTTGTGTGGCATATTTGTAGCTTCCTTTTGGACCAAAGCCACCAAACCCCATCGTGAGAAACCGTAATTTTACCTCGCAAAACAGAGGCATTGATGGTCTACAACACCCTCACATGCCTGCACATAAAATAGCTTTCTCAGTGTCTCTCAAGCAGATCAGGGTAATTCAAAACAGATAAAAAGTTATGGCAGTAATTCCAAATGATTATTGTTGTTTTTATAGAATTATCTGACATTTTGCATTCACTCAGATGCATGTTTCACTCTGATGAAAAGTAATCTTAGCTTCAACGCATTCTGTTAAATGAGTTTATTTTGTCACACTTTTAAACCAAACAAAAGTTGATCACCGTCATGGAAATTCTCTTAAACAAATCACTAATAGTAATATTACTCAAACAGAGTTTGCAAACATTGACAAAAACCCTTTATTTTACATCCGAAAACCTAATCTTTTTATAGTTTTCTGGAGGACATGAAAATGATGTCTTCATTGGTGGGTACATCTCACTCCATAGACCTAGCATATTAACAAATAACACATTCCCTCATAAGTGTATGTATGTAGAACAAACACACTGCCGGTTTGAATTTGAGACAAACATGGATCACAGGACACAATGTTGGGATCTGGTAAATTTGTAAAAATGTATGAAAACAACCAGCTCAGATCTCACTGCAGTGTGTCCAACAGTAAAGATGTATTCTGTATAGAGTGTGGTAATACCGATGATAGCAACAGTGATAATGATGATAGGAGCATGGCGTTGGTCATTTTAAGGCCCAAAATAAGCCTGTGGTAAAAAAAGAAGCTAATGCTGGTTGGTTCCTCTGAAGTACATTAACACACGGTTATCATCTTACAACTCATCAAATAACAAGTAATTACACCTGTTCAGCTTCTTGCATTACACATTTTGCTCGCACTCCAAATGTACCAATGCAATTAAGAGCTGACAAAACAGTATATTGGGCTGTTTTTTGAAGGGCCTCATTCTGCCTCTCGGCTAAACAGCATCGTGAATAAAATTAATAATAAAGAGAATGGCAAAAGGAGAGCTATGAAGCATCAATGCCCATCTCCAGATCACGTATTACAACTGATTATCTCCCCCTAATAAAAATAAAAATAATTTTTCATTTGCCCTAATATGCTCGATAATGCTCGAACTAATGAATGAGACATTCAACAAAGTTTATGGCAAGTGGCCTTGCTAAACTATGCAAACTGAGAGAGATACAGTATCAGAAGTTGAAGTAGTTACAGATATGCAGGAGAGAACCCCGCTACATGCTGTTACTAAGATACAGTGCTTTGTAAATCAGTATGGACACAAGATAAATGCTGGATAAAATGAGATGCAAACTAGAAAAGTGCACAGAGCTGTAACCATGGATACCTTCAGTGCCATAGACATGTTTATGTCTTTGCCAGTATACAGGAATACATAATCATTTTATATTCATTATGTGTGTGTGTGTGTGTATATATGTATGTGTTTATATATATATACACACACACATATATACATACACATATATATATATATATATATATATATATATATACATACACATATATATATACATACACATATATATATATATATATATATACATACACATATACATATATATATACATACACATATACATATATATACATACACATATATATATATACATACACATATACATATATATATACATACACATATACATATATATATACATACACATATACACATATACACATATATATATATATATATATATATATATATATATATATACATATATATATATATATACATATATATATATATATATATATATATATATATATATACATATATATACATATATATATATATATATATATATATATATATATATATATATATATATATATATATATATATATATATATATATATATATATACACACACACACACACATTCATATGATTTTTTTTTGTGAGTACACGAGCTGCAGCATTCTGGATTAACTGTAGGGATTTAAGAGACTATTTAGAGCAGCCTGATAATAAGGAGTTGCAGTAATCTAGTCTGGAAGTAAAAACGCGTGAACCAGTTTTTCTGCATCTTTTTGAGACAAGATGTACCTGATTTTTTAAATGTTACGTAGATGAAAAAATGCAGTCCTTGAGATTTGCTTAACGTGGGAGTTAAAGGACAAGTCCCAGTCAAAGATAACGCTGAGATTCTTTACAGTGGTGTTGGATGCCAGGGCAATGTCATCTACAGAAACCACATCACCAGATAATTGATCTCTGAGGTGTTCAGGGCCCAGTAAAATAACTTCAGTTTTGTCTGAGTTTAACATCAGGAAGTTGCAGGTCATCCATGTTTTTATGTCTTTAAGACATGCTTGAATTTAGCGAGCTGGTTGGTCTCTTCTGGTTTGATCGATATATATAATTGAGTATCATCTGCATAACAATGAAAGTTTATGGAGTGTTTCCTGATAATGTTGCCTAAAGGAAGCATATATAAGGTAAATAAAATTGGTCCAAGCACAGAACCTTGTGGAACTCCGTGATTAACGTTGGTGGTCATCAAGGCTTCATCGTTTACAAATACAAATTGAGATCAATCTGATAAATAGGATTTAAACCAACTTAGTGCGGTACCTGAAATGCCAATCGACTGATCCAATCTCTGTAATAGGATGTCATGATCAATGGTGTCGAACGCAGCACTAAGGTCTAACAAAACGTGTACAGAGATGAGTCCTTTATCTGATGCAATTAGGAGGTAATTTGTAATTTTCACCAGTGCCGTTTCTGTGCTCTCAAGGATCTTAGAGAGGAAGGGAAGGTTAGAGATTGGTCTATAGTTAGCCAACACCTCTGGATTAAGAGTGGGCTTTTTCAGGAGAGGTTTAATTACAGCTACTTTGAAGGAATGTGGTACATGGCCTGTTAGCAAAGACACATTAACAATATCCAACAGCAACACGTCTTTAAGCAGCCTCGTTGGGATGGGGTCTAAGAGACAGG
The DNA here is from genome assembly GCF_009769545.1 of Cyclopterus lumpus. NCBI lineage: Eukaryota > Metazoa > Chordata > Actinopteri > Perciformes > Cyclopteridae > Cyclopterus > Cyclopterus lumpus. The sequence goes on along the minus strand of NC_046970.1, from coordinate 10,292,643 downwards.
TATACGGTTTAGAAGTAGAAAACAACATGCATCTATTCTCTAGCCTGGTAAAGCGTTTGTCACTACCGACTGCTGAAGCAATGACTTTTCAAATTATTGTTTGTATGCGTGTATATATATATATATATATATATATATATATATATATATATATATATATATATATATATATATATAAAAAAAACTACCATTCCATCATTGACAACAACTGCCTAAACTGCAAAAAAGAAGGACTTGTCAAAAAGACATTGGAAAAGAGTTTGACAATAAACTTTGTTTTAAACAACTATACAACATATCATTAAAATGTATGTATGTTCTTAAGCATCATTTAATGAAATTGGTTTCATTTTCCAAAATGATCAAGAGGCCAAATGCAGTCTAAGTGTGCACTGACCAGCTGTATTACCGAGTAAAATAAACATTTGTCTAACCCATTTATATTAAAAAGTGGACTGAATATTAGACATCATCCTCATAACACATCACCACATTCTCCAAAATGACCATGATGTGAAATCAACACCTCTCTAAAACAGGCTCAACTAAAGCTGCAACTTTATGAAGGTAGACAAAATGATGTTCTATTAGCCAGCATCAACTGTAGCTGTGTGTATCTCACCAACCGTATCGGCACGTACGCAACATTACAGGACTCAGGTTGGGAAGGTGTGACAGCATTACCGCAATACTTAAAAACTTAGGAAGAAAAGAAACCTTCAACTCACAAGTTCTATCAATAAATAGAAATCTCAAAAATTAAATTATATTTTCAACGAAAATACATAAATGGCTTCTTATTCTGTGATATCATCTTTATTTTTCATGTTGACATTACCCATTGGTTTGTGAACTATGGTTTTAAAGCCTTGAGTTGACTATTTTGGTCGTTGTCATCTATTTAAAAAAGACAACCAGGGGTGAGGTTGAAGCCAAGTACAACCGAATGCCTAATAAGACATATATAGACGACCAAAATGTTACAATTACTTTTCATGAACTAAACACACACTATGGAAGGGTTAAAGTTATAAGACACAACCCGATAACACCGTGATATTAAATCACAAGGTTGAAGAAGACTTGAAATTAGAGACAAACAAGATAAATAGAGATTGCAGGTTCAAGGCATTTCCTCATTACCTTCACTTTTCATAAGTGGAAAATGCCATCTGGTACTACCCTACCAATACTCAATGCTTCACTTGCAGTGTGTGCAGCAGTATGCACTCAAGGAAAGGATGTTAAAATAACCTAATGTTCATTCTGCCTGTAATCAACTTTCTTACATCCCTTGAAAAGAAAAAAAGGAAAATCAATGGCTGAGAATTTGTTTTTGTCCTGTTATGCAGTAAACACACTTACCTTCAACCTTGCGGGCTTCTCACGGCCTCGCAGATGGATAATTATAGAGAGGATGGAGGACCGGATGGAGAGAATAGTGCTCAGGTGGGGGGGCAGAGGGAATAGAAAATAACAAGACAACTTTAATTACTGTAGGGTACAGAGGACTAATAAGACTTCTCTGTCACATTGTGATCAAACATATGGGGGTCGTGAGCCGGGATGTTACGCTGAATGATTAAGTATGAGGCCCATGTGACAGCAGCACTCTGGCAGGGAGCTACTTCAGTATTGACGAAGAGAGCTGAGGTGCCCTCAGACAGATCCCAACAGGTTTGTTATGCCTGTAGCTCTGTGAATGAGGTAAATCACCCACATACACATGATATAAGTTGTACCCCTATGATATCATATTGAAGCTGCATGAGCGAAGGACTAGGGCATTTATTTGTTTTGTTTTGGAAAAAAAGAAAATGTTTTTAAAGATGGTGGGTCAGGAAAATACATTGAACTGAATAGAGCACAAGTAAAATCCCCAAACTGTATAACACGTAACTTGACAGTGTTTGGAGTACTGTATGTTTAAACTGGACAGTTGTGTGAAATACTCAGAGACAGGTGAAAATGTAATGTTAAAAATATACATTTATTTGTGTAGTGACCCCGTTGCTTGTCAACGAGTGGTCACTATGGTTGCTTCAGGTTTAGTCTTGACGCGTGCAATGAGTAGATGCCATGTCCAGTTTTTAGTTTGAAATGTTATTTATTTGTAATGTTGTAGGTCTTCTCAACGGAAACCAAAATCTACACTCCTTGTCCAAACCCATTTGTATTTTCCCAAAAGAAACTAATGAAAGAAATCAAACCGTATGTTTGTCTAACACTGCCTACTTCCGCACGGTCAAAAGACTGTGTGCTCCTGCCAGTCTAGCAACACCTGGCCTTAGTTTTCCGCTTGATTATATTGGCCTGTCTCAATTGACAGTCGCCGCCCTACGCCCCCTAGTGGTAGGAGGTCCAACAAAACACAAGTAAACAAAATGGCTCTTACAACTTGTATTTTGAGTTTTGCAATAAAAAAAAGAAGCAATAAATACAGAGACTACTAGGTGCTGGCATATTGTATACTCAACAAGGTTACTTCTCTCATCATATGAATAATTATGCTTTGAATGTGTTATAACTCTTTCATTCTGTACACATGACATCTATTGCACTTCAATCGGGGGAGAGGGATCCTCCTCGTTTCTTCCCTTTTTCTCCCCATGAAAATGTTTTTTCTGAACTGATGTGAGGTCCCGGGACAGAGGATAATGCATGTGTACATATTGTAAAGCCCTCGGAGGCAAATTTGTCATATGTACATTTTTTTATTTTGGGCTGTACATAATAAATTTAATTGAATTAAATAGTGATGTGACTCTAGGAATGGCAATGTCGCACTGTGGATACGTCCACCGCTTGTGTTTTGTTATAGTTATAGTCCACTGACATTATCCATGGCAGCATGCTAATGTTAGCATTTGGCTCAAACAACAACTATGCCACCACCTCAAAGGATGTCTGTAGACTCGTAGTCCTGTTTACCCCTATGGGAAGTCGTGCTCACTCTACAGTGAAGGTAAGTTCATTATTGGATATCTATCTGAAGCTCACGAATTAACACGTTGCATCAGTAAGGTCCGCTGGCAAGTTGCTGCCGCGCCTCCTCCACTGTTTTCGTTTTTTTTTTAAATTTTTTTTTTTAATTTCGTATTGATTAATCAGGATTGTCTTGTGTGAATGTTGGACTTTAAATCCATCTGCTGGATTTGGCTTGCTCAACCAACACCGAAATAGCAGTTGGACAGTCTCTACCGGTCTGATACCTCGCCACTCGTTAGCAAGAAGCTAGTTTCGCCGGTACAGGGCTCACCTGTATGGGACTCCTGTGGCTCATCTTCGCACTCTGTGGCTGGACAGCCTGCTCTGGTGTGCCCCACGAAGCACACCCGTTCGGACCGGTCCGCTGTCACCCTGCCAGCTCTCCTGGACGCTCACCTGCGCCCGCGGACTGCTGTCAACGCGGAGGACACCGCCTCTCTGCTATACCCATACCCACCAGTGTCCAAATGCCGACTGGCTAGCCTGCTGCTAATCTTCGACGCCGTCCAACTGGTTTCCCCGTCTCCAGCGAAGCTACAACCAGCACGCTCCACTCCTCTGCCCCAGCTGCACTGGCTCTGTGGCTTCACCATTATCATCACCTGGACCATCTACAGTTGGATTGCGTCGCTCCCGATCTCACATCATGTGGAGTTTTAATCTGCTGCTTTGGATTGCGCTATATTCGACTCTCACGAGCGCATCTCTGCCGCTCCGTTACTCGGCAACGGTGATGTTACGTCTCCGGACCTTCTCAAGGACCCCCCCACCTCAGCTTACTGCGGTCAAGGCAGCCTCCACTTCGAAAAACACAGTAAAGCCAGCCCGCACGTTTTTTTTTCAGTACACGTATATACTAGGCATTACGGTACGAGCGTGTAAAAACTGACTTCAAAATAAGAGCAAACTTCTGGTGAACGTGATACCATGAAATACGCCTTTAAATACAGATACAGTAATAGATTAAACTAATAATGAATTTTATGAATGATGAATAGAAAACAATAGGAAGGTAACTCTTCCAATATTGGGACATTTTGATTTTGAATTTCAAAATAAAAGATATAGAAAATCCCATTCATGAGCAAACATATCTCTAATTTCAGACTAGATTTAGAAGGAAATGGTGCATAGTTAAAAACTAATTTCACTTCTGATTCATAGTAGACCATCTCAGGATGTCCCTCAGAGACAATCAGGACATTCTGATGTTTGATTTCAAGACGAGAGCCCATCAAAATCTCCATCCTGAGCTGACCACATAAATTCACGAGGCAATGTATGTCGAATTTCAGATTAGATTAGAAAGAAAAAAGCATAGTCACAAACTATTACCTTTTCCAGGACATTTAACTCAGGTTTTTTAATAGGATGCAATATTGAATATATGGCTTCATTCTTTTTGTTTAATTTTCACATTACTCTGTTGTACTACAATGACCCAAATAAGAATTAGAGTATCTTAATGTGATCATTTCTTTTGGAAACCTGAAATGTTTTAGTGGTTTTTAATTATTAGTTATGTTTTCTAGCATTCTTACAATGTTCTGCTTTGTGTTTTCCTAAAACACTACAGAATCACACAAAATTAATTATTTAGTACATTTGAATGTATAGTTTCATAGAGGGACTTTCCATTTCTTAATGAAAAAATAATTTAATTAAAAACAGTGTTGGATGGTATAATACAATGTCTTCAAGCAGAGTCAAAATAAAAATAATTGAATTGAATATAAATATTACTATTTAATCGAATATTAAATAAATTAAGAAATATATAAAGAAAATTCTAAGAAAAAAACAAATATATATATATATATACATACATATTTGAGTTTCAAATAGATTCATAAATAAAAGAGAAAATATATTAATTGCATATCTTAATACTATGATATATATGTTGGAGTTTCAAATAGATTATTCAATAATGAGAACATATGTAAATTAAATAGTAAAACAACATAATAACTTTTACATAACAAAGTGCAAAAATACTTCTATTGCAGGCAATGAAGTAATTCAGTGAAGATAGATTGTGAATATAGGGCACAAACTGCAGCTCCAACTGCCTGCCCTGGCTCTCTTCAGGCTCTCAGTGTCCATGTTCAAGCATTGTGCATGGAACCATTTCTGGCATGTGTCACATTGGATCTAGAAAATGAAAAGGTAGAAATCAGAAAGTTTCCGTGAGTTTTTACACAATTAGACCTGTCATTGTTTTTAACAAATGTTTCCCACTATTGAACTAGACATTATGTATGTATTTTAACCGTACTAAGAAAGAAGATATCTAGTTCACTGTCAATCTGTCGAATGTATCAAAATACACAACTTCACAAGTTCGAAGTTCTACACTTTTTTCTTTCTATGTCGTGTCAAAAGTTTACCCTACCAGGTGAAACTTTTTAAGATGAAATGATTAATATCGAAAAACTAAAACTTATCTTTAAAGTTTTTGTTCTCACAAGAAGAGGCTCAGTTGCACAGAGCTACAACGATTCTGTGCAAGTGAGTGCTGAAGATTGAAATTCACAGCGCTATAAAGACAGTATACAGGAGTGGGCTGTTATTGGAATATTCAGCTTTGATATTTACAAACAAAGGAGTACTTATCAGTGTTGTCACAAGACATATAGATACATGCATGTATACAGCAAGGAGGTCTTTGTCACACATGCATTTATTCATACATCCGTGCATGTTATTTAGGCAGCTGCTGCATATACCATGAGTCTCAGAATGCAGTCCTTGATAGTTTATAAAAAGTCCACCTATAATATAAAGTATATAAGATACTCATAAGAATTAAAAAATCCCATTACACTACCTACATATTCACATTTGACATTAAAAAAGTTATCTGAATTGCTTCTATCTCTGAGTTAAAGGCAAAACCGTTTGTCCACCTCTAAACCTTAACGCTGATTGTGATGCTGCATTAACAAAAGCAAACAAACACACAGACAAAAATAAACCCTCACCCAATTTGTCAGTGGAGGCCCAGATCCAGGAGGCTTTGCCATGGAGCACATGTCAGTTGCTTTCAAACTCAAACACTGAAATACAAAAGTATAATAAAAAATTATTATTAACACCAAAATCATCTTTTTATTCAAATACACAGGGGTCAGGCATTAACTGAACAAATATCTTCCAATATTTTGAGTATTACTGGAAAAACTGCATTATTGCAGTTTATTCTCATAGAAAAAAGATTTAGCATAAAAGAAAATGTAAAGACAGAATTTTGAGTTGTGTGGCACACATGTCCTTAAAACAAGGCATTCTTTGCTGTGACGATACAAAATATTGATAAACTATGTCTAAATATCAATCGGGGTCTGTTCAGATCCCCTACATTGTTCAGGTCCCCTTCATCTCTCTATCTCTCACTATTTATGTGAGGTCGCTCCATGTATCTCGGTGCTGATAAATATTCCCTATTCACCTGCTAAACTGCCACAAATACCTCATAGGTCATCGAGTTGATAAATATGTGTTTTTACATGAATTAACACTTCTGTTTTGTATTCCTTGTCTGCCCTGTGTATTTTTATGTTGACTTGTTTTGGACACATTTTCATGATTGTTTGTTTTCTATGGATTTCACCAATTGTATAATGCAAACTGGCTTTTGCATTTTTTGGCATAGTGAACACTTTTTGACCGTACTTCCCTGCCGTGTTGTTTGATTGATTCCTGACAAACCTGAAGTTAGTTTCATATCCCTCCCCCACACCACAGACAAACACTATCCTTACAAACCTGATGCTTTCAGTATTTTGAGAGCCAGTGTTTTTCTCTCATTCTTCGTGTCCTTTTTGGATGTCCCAAACGTGATTGTTGGAACCGTTGAAAAGGCCTCCATCAATGCTCTTGCCATCTAAAAATCAAAAATATTTTAAAAATCATGTGTACCTTACTCTTTCACAGCACAGCTGTTCTAAGCCAAAACTGCATTACTTAAAACCAATCTTATTCAGTCATTTACAACCATTCCAGGGAAGAAACCTTCAGGAGAGCAACAGAGGAGGATCCCTCTCCCCGGATGGACAGAAGCAATAGATGTCATGTGTACAGAATGAACAGCATTTACAAAGTTACATAAACACATTACATGAATATGACAATGTATGAATGGAACTCCAATCCATGAAACAGAAAGAGGTAGAGAGGAGGGGGCGGGGCATCAGCAGGGCCAACGCGGGAGGCCGGCTCACCAGGCATCAGACACCTCTAGGTCCAATGGACCCTATGAGACGTGAAGTCACAACGACTCCGGGGAGGAAGCAGAGTTAATAAGGTGCAATGGAGAGATGTAAATTCATCCATAAGGAGAGAGAGAAGATGAGATAGGTGCTCAGTGTATCCTAAAACGTCCCCCAGCAGCCTATAAGCCTATAGCAGCATATCAAGGGGCTCGACCAGGGCAAACCTGATTCAGCCCTAACTATAAGCACTATCAAACAGGAAAGCCTTAAGTCCATTCTTGAATGAGGTGACTGTGTCTGCCTCCCGGACTGAAAGTGGAAGCTGGTTCCATAAAAGAGGAGCTTGATAACTGAAGGCTCTTGCTCCCATCCTACTTTTTAGGACTCTGGGAACCACAAGTACCCCCACATTTAGTGAGCGCAGCATTTAGCTCACCAGCATTTAGCTCACCAATCAAGGCTTTGTAGGTGAGGAGAAGAATTTTAAATGTGATTCTTGATTTTACAGGGAGCCAGTGCAGCGCAGCTAATACAGGAGTAATGTGATCTCTTTTCTTAGTTTTTGTGAGTACACGAGCTGCAGCATTCTGGATCAACTGGAGGGATTTAAGAGACTTATTAGAGCAGCCTGATAATAAGGAGTTGCAGTAATCTAGTCTGGAAGTAACAAACGCGTGAACCAGCTTTTCTGCATCTTTTTGAGACAAGATGTGCCTGATTTTTGAAATGTTACGTAGATGAAAAAATGCAATCCTTGAGATTTGCTTAACGTGGGAGTTAAAGGACAAGTCTCGGTCAAAGATAACGCCTAGATTCTTTACAGTGGTGTTGGATGCCAGGGCAATGCCATCTACAGAAACCACATCACCAGATAATTGATCTCTGAGGTGTTCAGGGCCCAGTAAAATAACTTCAGTTTTGTCTAAGTTTAACATCAGGATGTTGCAGATCATCCATGTTTTTATGTCTTTAAGACATTCTTGAATTTTAGCGAGCTGGTTGGTCTCCTCTGGTTTGATATAGATATAATTGAGTATCGTCTGCATAGCAATGAAAGTTTATGCAGTGTTTCCTGATAATATTGCCCAAAGGAAGCATATATAAAGGTAAATAAAATTGGTCCAAGCACAGAACCTTGTGGAACTCCGTGATTAACGTTGGTGGTCATTGAGGCTTCATCGTTTACAAATACAAATTGAGATCGATCTGATAAATAGGATTTAAACCAACTTAGTGCGGTACCTGAAATGCCAATCGACTGATCCAGTCTCTGTAATAGGATGTCATGATCAATGGTGTCGAACGCAGCACTAAGGTCTAATAATACCAGTACGGAGATGAGTCCTTTATCTGATGCAATTAGGAGGTCATTTGTAATTTTCACCAGTGCTGTCTCTGTGCTGTGGTGTTTTCTAAATCCTGACTGAAACTCCTCAAATAAACTATTCTGATGTAGGAAGTCGCACAACTGATTTGCGACTACTTTCTCAAGGATCTTAGAGAGGAAGGGAAGGTTAGAGATTGGTCTGTAGTTAGCCAACACCTCTGGATTAAGAGTGGGCTTTTTCAGGGGAGGTTTAATTACAGCTACTTTGAAGGAATGTGGTACATGGCCTGTTAGCAAAGACACATTAACAATATCCAGCAGAGAGGTGCCAATTAAAGGCAACACGGCTTTAAGCAGCCTCGTTGGGATGGGGTCTAAGAGACAGGTAGACGGTTTAGAAGTAGAAACCATTGAGGACAATTGGTCTAGGTTAATGGGAGAAAAGCTATCCAAATATACACCAGGGCATACAGCCGTTTCCAAGGCCACTCCTCTTGATGACAGATCGGCAGTAGTTGAGGGCAAGAGAGCATCAATCTTGCCTCTAATAGTTAAAATCTTTTCATTGAAGAAGTTCATGAAGTCATTACTACTGAGGTCTATAGGAATACACGGCTCCACAGAGCTGTGACTCTCTGTCAGCCTGGCTACAGTGCTAAAGAGAACCCTGGGGTTGTTCTTATTTTTCTCTATTACTGATGAGTAATAGGCTGCTCTGGCATTACGGAGAGCCTTTTTATATGTTTTAAGACTATCTCGCCAAACTAAGCGTGATTCTTCCAGATTGGTGGAACGCCATATACTTTCGAGCTTTCGTGAAGTTTGCTTTAGGTCGCGGGTCTGAGGGTTATACCAGGGAGCAAACCTCCTTTGCCTCACTGTCTTTTTCTTCAGTGGGGCTATCGAGTCTAGTGTCATTCTCAGTGAGCCTGTAGCACTATCGACAATATGATCAATCTGGGACGGACTAAAGTTAGCACAGGAGTCCTCCGTCACATTGAGACGTGGTATTGAATCAAATGCAGAAGGAATCGCTTCTATAAATTTAGCTACAGCACTGTCAGTTAGACATCTGGTGTAGAAACTTTTGACTAACGGTGTACACTCCGGGAGTATAAACTCAAAAGTTATGAGGTAATGGGCTGACAGAAGAGGGTTCTGTGGGAAGACCTCCAAATGCTCAATGTCAATGCCATATGTAAGAACAAGGTCGAGGGTGTGGCCAAAGCAGGCAGTGGGTTTCTGTACTCTCTGACAGAAGCCAATCGAGTCCAACAATGAGATAAATGCAGTACTAAGGCAATCATTGTCAATATCCACATGAATATTAAAATATCCTACAATAATAACCTTATCAGTTTTAAGGACTAAACTTGATAAACACTCAGAAAATTCAGATATAAATTCTGAATATGGACCTGGTGGCCGGTACAGTATAACAAATAGAATTGGCTGTAATGTTTTACAGGTTGGATGTGAAAGACTAAGAACAAGGCTTTCAAATGAGTTGTAATTTAGTTTAGGTTTAGGATTCATTAATAGGCTTGAGTCAAAGATGGCTGCTACTCCACCTCCTCGGCCGGTGCCTCGAGGAATGTGAGTATTAATATGACTTGGAGGAGTTGATTCATTTAGGTTGACATATTCTTCATGCCTCAGCCAGGTTTCAGTAAGACACAATAAATCAATGTGATTGTCTGATATTAAATCATTTACTAATACAGCTTTAGATGACAGAGATCTAATATTTAGGAGTCCACATTTAATTCTCTTCTTTTGTTGCACTGTGGCAGTAGTGATGTTAACCTTTATGAGGTTATTTTGTATGACTCCTCTTCTGGTTACTTTTGATTTAATTATTTTAAGTGGCCGTGGGACAGACACAGTCTCTATAGAGTTAAGGTTAAGGGAGGGTAACTGCTCGAATGGAAGTGCAGAGAAGGGTGGAAGACTACAACTCTGCTTCTGCTTCCTGATCTGAACTCTGGGTCATGGATTAAGTCCGCTAATCAACTTCGCCATGTTCGCAGAAATGAGACGCGCTCCATCCCAAGTGGGATGAATGCCGTCTCAACTCATCAGATCAGGCTTTTCCCAGAAAGTCTGCCAGTTATCTATGTAGCCCACATTGTTTGCTGGGCACCACCTGGACAACCAGCGGTTGAATGACGACATGCGGCTATACATGTCATCATTGATCAGATTGGGGAGAGGGCCAGAGAAAACTACGGTGTCCGACATTGTCTTGGCATAAGTACACACCGATTCCACATTAATTTTAGTGACCTCCGACCGCCGCAGTCGGGAGTCATTACCGCCGGCGTGTATAATAATCTTACTGTAACTACGCTCATCTTTAGCCAGCAGTTTTAAACAAGATTCAATGTCGCCCGCTCTGGCCTCCGGGATGCATATGACTTTGGTCCCTGGCTTCCCTAGCTTCACGTTTCTGACTATGGAGCTACCTATAACCAGAGTGGGTTTCTCAGCGGGTGTGTCGCTGAGTGGGGAAAACTGGTTTGAAACGTGAAGAGGTTGGCGGTGCTCAGTGGGCTTCTGAGAACTAACCTACGATAGAAATACATGATATATCTTATGAATTAAGTCCACTTTACAAAGCACTTACCATGATGACCACAACCCACAGTTATTGCCATCCTTCTGAGTTGGATGTGTGAGAACTCCTCCGGTCCATTTTTTGTCCATCCACTCAGTTTTCCCACGGATTCTCCTCATCTTCAGGTACTCTCTGTATTTGATTTATGATGTAAGTTATTTCAAGTGGGAACAAAGCAGATAAACCTTGCTACATATGATCCAAATTGTAACTGCATCAGCAACATATTCTTATTAGATTTAAAATAATGATTGACATGTAAATTCACATAATTTATCTTATCACACTATTAAGTTATTTTTAAAATCTATGACAAGGAAATACCTTTGACTTCTCTTTTTCCCTAATCAAATAATTTTAAATAAACACGTATCAATCTATTGAACATCTGTTAATGTAAACAAATGCAGTATTTATTTTAATCCAATACAAACTGTCAAATTTCAATAAATGCTGAAAGGGTGATTTTTTCAAAGCTGTAATTACAGCATGGGGGAATTGATTTGTCATTTGAAAACTTACAAACGTGACAGACCAACTACATCTCAAAGTTCCATGACTGTTAACTAAGTTATTGGGTTGCTATTTAGGTGTAGGCTGCATGTGCATCACTGAAAACTTTTCTTTACCACCCTCCTACTGACGATTGGCCAACCAAGTTCATGCCTTCCACATAACTGCTGTGCCAACATAGTTCTGCTCACTGACGCAAACCTTTCACTTTAGGGAAAAGCCCCAGAGGGTGTACAGTTATTCATTGAATTAATAAATATTTGATTTTTGTGGCTGCCAGTTTTGATTCTGCCTCCTCTGTGGAACCGTTTGCAGGATCCACCAAATAGACGGTGTGGTTGACTGCATTTACGTACTGAAAATAATTAATAAGTATTTTAATGAAACAAATATTTATAATATCTTCAAAAAATTACTTGACATTGAGTCTATATAGAGGAATAACTATGTAACCAACCAGTAACTTCCAGTGGTTATTATTTACATTCACAAAGGACACAATGGCCTGGTAATTGTCCAAGTTCACCTGTGAATGAATATAAATATGAATTTCTGCAAAATGTCATGAAGAGTGATTCACACACACGCACACACACACACACAAAATAACATGCCAGGAACTCATAATACCTTTGACAAACAGTGCCTGGCAACATGCTCTCTGTCGCCAAAGAGAATGACACCTGCTGTGAAATGATTAAGTATGTAGATGGAAGTGCCCATCTGTAGCTCATTTACAGCAACTTGAAAAACACCTTTGATTATCTAAATAAAGCAAAATGGGAAAAAAAATCATAATTTACATACATTTTTGTATTGTGAATCAAAAGTACAGTACATGGATTCTATTTTTGATTAATTATAAAGTACACATAATTATACAGTTATCATTATAACCTGAATATATTTTTTGCAGTTTTCTCTTGTATTCCAAATTGTTTTAATATATTTTAATAAAAGCAACAATTAAGTATATGAATCAACTTTGTTTAAACAAACAAAGTCATGGTAATAAAGACCATATATTCACTTCGACATAGTAATTAACAAATGCAATGTGTAACATTAAATGATAAATGTTACACATTGAGCTCATTTAACAATCATGAGATGGTCAATACCTTTTACAAATCCTTTCATCTTTGACAATAGGGCCTTAACAAACGAAAATTAAAAAACTGTACCTCTCCTGCTAGCCATTGGTGAGGTTGAAGTGGAAGTCTGCTCAGAAAGGAGAATTTGACGGGCTTTCATTTTTAAATGAAACATCAGAATGTCCTGATTGTCTCTGATGGGCATCCTGAGATGGTCTACTATGCATCAGAAGTGGAATGAGTTCATAACTATGTGCCATTCCTTTTTAAATATTATCTAAAGTTAGGCATAAATGGTCTCGTGAACTGAATTGAAGTCAGCTCAGGAAGGAGATTTTGACGGGCTTTCTTTTTTAAATGAAACATCAGAATGTCTTGTTTGTCTCTGAGGGGCATCCTGAGATGGTCTACTTTGCATCAGAAGTGGAATGAGTTCATAACTATGGGCCATTCATTTTTAAATATTATCTAAAGTTAGTCATAAATGGTCTTGTGAACTGAATTGAAGTCAGCTCAGGAAGGAGAATTTGACGGGCTCTCATCTTGAAATGAACCATCAGAATGTCCTGATTGTATCTGAGGGGCATCCTGAGATGGACTACTAAGCATCAGAAGTTGAATGAGTTCATAACTATGGGCCATTCCTTTTTAAATATTATCTAAAGTTAGCCATAAATGGTCTTGTGAACTGAATTGAAGTCAGCTCAGGAAGGAGAATTTGACGGACTCTCATCTTGAAATGAAACATCAGAATGTCCTGATTGTCTCTGAGGGGCATCCTGAGATGGACTACTATGCATCAGAAGTGGAATGAGTTCATAACTATGGGTCAGTCTTTTTTTAAATATTATCTAAAGTTAGACATAAATTGCCTTGTGAACTGATTTGAAGTCAGCTCAGAAAGGAGATTTTGACAGGCTCTCATCTTGAAATGAAACATCAGAATGTCCTGATTGTCTCTGAGGGGCATCCTGAGATGGTCTACTATGCATCAGAAGTGGAATGAGTTTTTAACTATGCACCATTTCCTTCTAAATCTAGTCTGAAATTAGAGACACGTTTGCTCATGAATGTGATTTTCTATCTTTTATTTTGAAATTCAAAATAGAAATGTCCCAATATTGGAAGAGTTACCTTCTTATTGTATTCTATTCATCATTCATAACATTCATGATTAGTTTAATCTATTACTGTATCTGTATTCAAAGGCGTATTTCATCATATCACGTTCACCGGAAGTTTGCTCTTATTTTGAAGTCAATTTGTACACGCTCGTACCGTAATGTCTAGTATATACGTGTCGTGAAAAAAACCGTGCGGGCTGACTTGACTGTTTTTCGAAGTGGAGGCTGGCTTGACCGCAGTCTCAGCTTGCATCCCACCATTACATTCTCAAACGACCAAGATACATTCACCGTGGCTCTGGACGGAACTTTCAATACACTCAACACAACAGCAACACAAACATCCGCTCCTTCTGGTCCACAGGGCCCCGCCCCCCACACTGCCCGTCCTGTCAATTACAGTGTACTGTCCCCCCTGCTCAAAGCAACCACCTACACACCACTCACCTGTCTGAAACTTTGTCTGCTGAATATCAGATCCCTCAGTAACAAAGCTCTGTTGATTGCTAGACATTCTATGCCTCACTGAGACTTGGCAACAGCCAAATGACTTCTCCCAGCTTAATGAGGCTGTCCCACCGTGTTTTTCTTTTATTAGTAAATCCCGTGCGACTGGGAGGGGGGGGGGGGGGGGGGGGGGGGGCTCGCTCTCCTTCACCTTGATAACATCAAAGTCACTGCTGTCACAATCCCCCATCAATCCTTTTGACTGTTTAGCTGTAAAACTCACAGGCCCCAAACCCGCTATCATTGTAACCATCTACAGACCACCAAAACCCTCTGCTGTTTTCCTCAATGAATTTTCATCACTACTAACATCTGTATGTGCAATGTCCCCCACTGTTATCCTCCTCGGCGATTTCAACATCCACATTGACAACCCATCTAATATCTTTGCTAAAGACTTCACATCACTCCTGGACTGTTTTGGTATTATACAACATGTCAACCTCCCAACCCATAACAAAGGCCAAATAATCGACTTAATCTGTTGTACTGACATCACTCCCACTAACATTGATGTCACTGATTTCCCTATTTTTGAGAAGAGGAGACTGGACAAACTGGTGGGGAAGGCCAGCAGCGTGCTGGGGTGTCCTCTGGATACTGCGGAGGTGGTGGGAGACAGGAGGATGATGGCCAAGCTATCGTCCCTGATGGACCACCCCTCCCACCCCATGCAGGGTACTCTGGCAGCGCTGCACAGCTCCTTCAGCCACCGGCTGATTCATCCCCGGTGTCTGAGGGAGAGGTACCGCAGGTCCTTTCTCCCCGCTGCTGTCAGGCTACACAACAAGCTGAGCTCCCAGTAGGCCACAAACACTTGAACACTTTGGACTTCGCACTGAACAGCACTTTAGCCCAGTTGTGCTATACTATTACGTTTAAGTACTTTTTACATTTTTTAAATTTATTTTATACACTTTATCCACTTTATTCTATTTCTACTCCGTCTGTATATATAATATTCTTCTTGTTTTTTACTCTTTTATCTTATTTCTGTTATTATACTACTTGTTTTACTTATTACTGTGAGCAATGCTGCTGTAATCCTGTAATTTCCCCACTGAGGGACTAATAAAGGATTATCTTATCTTATCTTATCTTAAAGCTGTACTTTTTGACATTCACACCCAACTACACAAAGCCAAAGAACAACGGACCATCTCCTTCAGAAACATCAAACATATCGACACCACAGATCTCTCCACCCTTATCAGCTCTTACCCCAACATCCTCCCTGGCTGACCTTGTAACTCACTACAATAACTGCCTCTCCTCTTCCCTCATCACCCTGGACCCCCTGAAAAGTCGCTCAGTCTCATTTACTCACACTGCTCCCTGGTTCACACCGGAGCTCCGCCAGCTCAAAGCCATTGGCCGTCGACTGGACCGACTCTACAAAAAGACTGGACTCACGGTACACAGCCAAATGTACTTGGACCACCTTCATCACTACAAGAGAGCCCTCACCACTGCTAAATCTTCATACTATTCCAACTGTAAAAGTTCTGAGAATCTCGAGCTGCCTGGAGCTTGGAAGAAGAAGTCCAGAAGCCAGAGATATATAATAATCATTATTTAATCATAACAAACAAGGATCATCATCAGTACATACATGGTCCGGGCCGGACGCGCTCACATGATTCCGCTTCCACAGTCTACTGGCTGAGCGCTTCTCCTCGAGCGCTCCTGGCGTAGCCAACAGTTTCTTCACCCCGTAAGAGACCAAATTCGCGTCTCACAATTAGTTTTATTCGCAGTGCATTCGCTGAGCTAAGCTCCCATTGGTTAGTGGAGATATTCATGTAAATACCTTTCAGAGACACAGCATGCTACGCTGACCAGCGAATAAGACATAAGGTTCACACCTGAGGGTTAGTTCCATTGGCCAGTTCAAAGAATGGTGCCATTCTGTTCTCTAAGCCAATCGATAAGCTGGGGTGAAAGCTCACACTTCCGGTCAAGGACAGGAAGTTCCCCTTCAGAATAAAACCTATTATCCTGCCTTCAGAATAAAAGCAACATCTCAGGTTTCAATCGGCATCCCTTTTAACTATTGTCTAAATAATAAAACATCATTTATTCTCATGCATCATAAAATTAATCATTACATTTGTCATCAACAAACAGAATAATAAAACGGTGATCTGTTTTATGCTTTATAATACATTCCTCAGTATATTCCTCAAATTAATTATCATAACCTTCTGTACGTATTAATTTAAAACACTCTCATTTACATATGCAATTGTATATAAAATCCACTACAACGCAACACAACTTAATCAACACTGGTACAGGCAACAGCAGAGTCCTCTTCTCAACAGTCAGCCACTTACTTCAGCCTCCTAAAACCCTCCCTCCAGACATCTCCACTGATCAGTTCACTGCCTTCCTGGACTTCTTCAGCTCTAAAATCAACACCATTCACCAACAACTGGCCTTATCTTGCACCTCCTCAAACAATCCATCCTGGATGATCACCACTGGCCAACCTCTCACCAGCTCCCTCTCCGACTTCACCCCAGTATCAGAACACACCATCTCGGAACTCATCCATAAAGCCAAAACCACCACCTGTCAGCTCGATCCTCTTCCCACCTCCCTTGTCAAAGCCTGTCTGCCATCCATTTTCCCCATGATCACCAACATAATTAACTCCTCCCTCACCACTGGTACTGTACCCCCCACTCTCAAACTGGCTGCCATCACACCTATCCTGAAAAAACCCGGTGCTGACCCAGCTGTCCTTAACCATTACCGGCCCATCTCCAACCTCCTCATCTCCAACACTTGAAAGGGTGGTTGCCGCACAATTACAGTCCCACCTTGACACAAACAACCTCCATGAACCCTTCCAATCCGGCTTCCGTCCAAAACATAGCACTGAAACAGCCCTGGTCAAAATCACCAACGACCTCCTCCGTGCAGCTGACTCCGGACTCCTTACAATTCTCATCCTCCTCGACCTCAGCGCAGCATTTGATACCATCTCGCACCCTCTGCTCCTGGACCGCCTGGCTGGCATTGGAATCACTGGCACTGCACTCTCCTGGTTCACATCATACCTCACTGACCGCCAACAATTCGTGCAACTAAGGAACCACAAGTTTCAGTGGGAGTGCCCCAGGGGTCAGTCTTGGGTCCCCTTCTTTTCACCATTTACCTCCTCCCCCTGGGCACACTCCTCCGTCACCATGGGGTCCATTTTCACTGCTACGCCGATGACACACATGTCTACATCTCCTCTAAACCGACCGCTGCCATCCTTTCTACCACCCTCATCACCTGCCTTGATGACATCAAGAGCTGGATGAGCAGGAACTTCCTAAAGCTAAACGGCAATAAAACTGAGGCCCTACTCATCGGCTCCAAATCCCAACACACCCCAGCTCCACCCATCATCGGCGACGGATTCCCTGTACCCTTCTCCCCCCAAGTCAAGAGCCTCAGCGTCATTCTGGACAGCACCCTTTCATTTGCACCCCATATTCAAAACATCACCCGGACTGCATTCAACATCTCCAGACTCCGCCCATCACTGACCCAGTCCAGCACCAAATCCTGGTCCACTCATTTGTGACATCCCGCATCGACTACTGCAATGCCTTCCTCACCGGACTCCCCACCAAACTCATCAACAGACTGCAAATCAGAGACAGCACTGGTGAAAATTACAAATGACCTTCTAATTGCATCAGATAAAGGACTCATCTCCGTACTGTTATTATTAGACCTTAGTGCTGCGTTCGACACCATTGATCATGACATCCTATTACAGAGATTGGATCAGTCGATTGGCATTTCAGGTACCGCACTAAGTTGGTTTAAATCCTATTTATCAGATCAATCTCAATTTGTATTTGTAAACGATGAAGCCTCAATGACCACCAACGTTAATCACGGAGTTCCACAAGGTTCTGTGCTTGGACCAATTTTATTTACCTTACCGTATTTTCCGCACTATAAGGCGCACTGGATTATAAGGCGCACTGTCAATGAATGGTCTATTTTCGATCTTTTTTCATATATAAAGCGCACCCGACTATAAGGCGCATTAAGCGAAACAAAAGTCAGTTAAACTTTATTAAACGTGTTCACAATAACTCAACATTGTTCAAATGTTAATGAGCGTATTCACAATAACTCCCAACCTTGTTCAGTAACAGTCTGATACCGCTAAATCAAACGTTAACGTAACTCTGTGTGGTCTTCTTTACTTGGCGCAGGTCATCTTCTTGCTTCCTCCACTTCCGTACCATTGATTCATTAATGTTGAATTCTCTCGCAGCTGCTCTATTCCCATGTTCTGCTGCGTGACTGATAGCCTTGAGTTTGAAGTCCGCGTCGTAAGCGTGTCTCTTGACAGGTGCCATTTTGGGGTCCTTATACACAAACACTGTAATATTATGGCGAAGCACAGTATGTATTACTCTGCGACGCTCCTGACTACGGTAGCCGTAAAGGGGTAGTTTACCAAAGTCGTACTAAAACATTTTGACAGAGCGCCGTGTACCACACAAAATCGCTTTGAGTTTAGTAAGCACAACCAGAATTAATCCATATATAAGGCGCTCCGGATTATAAGGTGTTTTTTGAGAAAATTAAAGGCTTTTAAGTGAGCCTTATAGTGTGGAAAATACGGTATATATGCTTCCTTTGGAATTCATTGCTATGCAGATGATACTCAATTATATCTATCGATCAAACCAGAGGAGACCAACCAGCTCGCTAAAATTCAAGAATGTCTTAAAGACATAAAAACATGGATGACCTGCAACTTCCTGATGTTAAACTCAGACAAAACTGAAGTTATTTTACTGGGCCCTGAACACCTCAGTGATCAATTATCTGGTGATGTGGTTTCTGTAGATGACATTGCCCTGGCATCCAACACCACTGTAAAGAACCTCGGCGTTATCTTTGACCAAGACCTTTAACTCCCACGTTAAGCAAATCTCAAGGACTGCATTTTTTCATCTATGTAACATTTCAAAAAATCAGGCACATCTTGTCCCAAAAAGATGCAGAAAAGCTGGTTCACGCGTTTGTTACTTCCAGACTAGATTACTGCAACTCCTTATTATCAGGCTGCTCTAATAAGTCTCTTAAATCCCTCCAGTTAATCCAGAATGCTGCAGCTTGTGTACTCACAAAAACTAAGAAAAGAGATCATATTACTCCTATATAAGCTGCTCTACACTGGCTCCCTGTAACATCAAGAATCACATTTAAAATTCTTCTCCTCACCTACAAAGCCTTGATTGGTGATCCACCATCATATCTTAAGGAGCTTGTAGTACCATATTGCCCCACTAGAGAGCTGCGCTCACTAAATGTGGGGGTACTTGTGGTTCCCAGAGTCCTAAAAAGTAGGATGGGAGCAAGAGCTTCAGTTATCCAGCTCCTCTTTTATGGAACCAGCTTCCACTTTCAGTCAGGGAGGCAGACACAGTCACCTCATTCAAGAATAGACTTAAGACTTTCCTGTTTGATAGTGCTTATAGTTAGGGCTGAATCAGGTTTGCCCTGGTCGAGCCCCTTGATATGCTGCTATAGGCTTATAGGCTGCTGGGGGATGTTTTAGGATACACTGAGCACCTATCTCCTCTTCTCTCTCTCATTATGGATGAATTTACATCTCTCCATTGCACCTTATTAACTCTGCTTCCTCCCCGGAGTCGTTGTGACTTCACGTCTCATAGGGTCCATTGGACTTGGCGGTGTCTGATGCCTGGTGAGACGGCCTCCTGCGTTGGCCCTGCTGATGCGCCCCGCCCCCCTCCTCTCTACCTCCTTCTGTTTCATGGATTGGAGTTCCATTCATACATTGTCATATTCATGTAATGTGTTTATGTAACTTTGTAATGCTGTTCATTCTGTACACATGACATCTATTGCATCTGTCCATCCGGAGAGAGGGACCCTCCTCTGTTGCTCTCTTGAAGGTTTCTTCCCTTTTTTCCCTGTGAAAGGTTATTTTTGGGGAGTTTTTCCTGATTCGATGTGAGGTCCTGGGACGGGGATGTCGTATGAGTACAGATTGTAAAGCCCTCTGAGGCAAATTTGTAATTTGTGATATTGGGCTATACAAAATAAACTGAATTGAAATTGAATTGAAAGTCATTCAGAACTCGGCCGCCCGGATCATCACCTGTACCAAATCATCGGACCACATCACTCCTGTACTCATCCAACTTCACTGGCTACCTGTACAATACTGCATCGACTACAAAAACCTTCTCCTCACCTATAAAGCTCTCCACAATCTAGCCCCCACTTACCTCTACGACCTCCTTTAGGAATACACTCCCTCCCGCACCCTCCGTGCATCCTCTTCTGGACTGCTAACCATCCCCACGTCACGCCTCAGTACCATGGGTGTCCGAGCCTTCAGCTGCTTAGCACCCAGGCTCTGGAACTCCCTCCCCCCCACACATAAGACAATCAGACTCCATCACATCATTCAAGTCTCAACTCAAAACTCACCTGTTCAAACTGGCATACTCTTTATAACTGGACCCTGTGCACTTCACTTGTTTTTATGTTGATGTTCTGTTTTAATGTTGTTCCTATCTTTCATGCTTTTATCCTGTTCTATTTTATTGTAAGGTGACCGTGGGTGATTTTCTTTCGGTTCCAAATATCAACATATTGCCACATGCCACACCTCTCTAAAGTCACTTTATGTCCTTTTAAAAATAAAAGTACATGAATAAATAAACTGCAGTGCTTGAGATTCACATGCCTAAATACCTTTATGAATACACCAAGGTACTGCAGATAAAATATTTACTCCCTCCTACCCTAATGTTTCTTTAATTCACATTACATGATGATGTATTGTTTGTGTCATGGGTCTGTGTGTGAGGTAAAAGCTCCCTCAGCTAACCCTAGAATATGATAATGCTTGTTCCTCATATTATGAACCAAGGTGCACACAGCCACACAAAAATAGCTGCATGTACTTTGGTTCACCAGGGACGGAAAACATCATATTCTAACATTTACTTTAACAGTTAACAAAAAAAAAAATGACAGCAAACTTACATAATGGTGCTGTATTTCTTTGGCACAGCAAACTCTCATTGACTCTGTTTACATGTTTTATTCTCTCACACTGATGACAGTACACACTTCATACCACTGATATGTCTTTATCTCAGCTATAGCAGGACAACAACACCATAGGGTTTTTAAACACCCAATAGTTATCTCAAATACTCATTGTTTGAGGATAACGCACTACATGGGCTATGCCTGCATATATTAGTGAACTCCCGTCCTCACTCTGCTCCATTAGAAATCTGAGCTCCTCCTACACTTCTGTCCTTCCATCTGGGAAAATGATGTCCTCTGGTTATACACCCAGGGTTCTAGTGATGGGTGATCTGACAATGCCTGTGGTATATACATTTACTAGATCATAAGATTGTGTGATGTAATCAAAAGCTCAAAACAGCTACCAAAAAGATGATGTTTTGCAAGACCGTTTTTCCACAGTATTGTTGAAGAGGCTGACAGCTGTGAACTTGCGTGGGCAACAGAGCTTATATGCATATTACAATCGGGGTCCTCATATGCAGTGGATTCGGACAGATGATAAAATGTACGTCACAGACCGACATGGCCACTGATATACTGTGGTCCTTATTCAGTATGGCTATGCAAGCCACAGTGAATGTTCTCCTGCGGGCTTAATAATATTCCAATTCTCCCTCTTACGCCAGAACTTTGGTCGAGCATACAGGTCGCAGTGATGCTCGCATATGCGTAAAAAATACATCAAAATGTGTGCATTTAAGTGTCAAAAAGATTTGCCCGGCCGTTTCTCGGAAAAAAACCAGACAGAAATCGCAAAGCCTATGGGAAAAATACTTTGGACCACTAAGGATCCCAAAGCGTAGCTCGCAAATGCGTCAAAATACATCGGGAATTGTGTGGAATGACTTTTCTAAGAGACTGGCCCGCGCCTAGCCCCCAAAAAGCGAGAAATTGTCCCATTCATTTGAATGGGGTTTTGGAAGAGAAAACGCTAATCATTGTACCCAGTGACTCGCCATACGTTAAGGTAGAGAAATGATTTGAAGTTTAAAATGTTAACAAAAGGATGGCGCTTATTTGATCAATTGGACATTTTTTCATAGCTAGCACAGTTTAGATTCTTTGTTCGGGTTTCAGAAGATTTCCGGGCCGTTTCAGAGTTTATAATGGGTGTGGATGGCACGGAATGTTCAGATCTAGAGTGAGAGAGCCAACTGCTAATGTCTCACAATTTTCACTCTCTTTACACCATTTATGGATCAAAACGTAGGGAATCTTGTGCTCGTCCTCACATGTGTCGATGGAATCCACAACGTTTCCCACATTTGTCAAGAGAAGCCTTATTGAGGCAGCAAGTTCACCCTCTGCCCCATTGAGCGCCAATATATCTTTCCCTCCAAAAATGTTTCTCACAATCATACCTGATTTCTAAATTGCCGCTAGAGACACATTCCTCTCAAAAAATATTGGCGAAAGAAAGTGCTGCGGTTATCTGACTTTTAGTTGGGTGTTCCCTAGCTTTAACTCCATGTTAAGCCTGTGCAACTGTCATCCCTTTGAAGTTATCACTATGGCAACCTTTGATGTTGGCAGCAAACAGGTGTTCTCATTAGAGCAGTTTGACAGAACTTAAGACACCCACACAGATTCTCATTTATAATATGTAGTGGGGTCAGCGCTGTGGACGAGAGATAGGGAAATGTGGGTGTGTCTGTGTCCACTGATACACACACGGCCAGGAAGGGAAGGAAAGAAGGAACCCCACCCAGTGCTCTGTGTGTATAACTTTATTTCAGACTCGAGATCCAGATAGTACAAAACATTGAATGGAGTAAAATACATAGAACTACGAATGCCTTATAAATAGACAACTGTTATGGTATGGTGCATTCACGGACCCAAATGCAGAGACAGGACAGCATAGTTCTTTCTTAGAGCAATGGTTTTATTGCAGAGATGGAGAACAAACAACTAGGTCCGGGTGTAGACAGGAGCAGACAGAACATATACAATTGTCAATTGGAGGCACTTTCCCACGCTCCGAGAAGCTGCTGGTCGTAGCGGCAGCAAACTGACAGTACAGGAAAGTGCTCGCCGCTTCGGGCCGGAAGGTGGCCGTTAAGCGAACACGCAGTCCTCTCCTGATCCGAGACAGAAAGTGGCTGTTAAACTAGGGTGACCAGACATCCTCTCTTTCCCGGACATGTCCTCTTTTTGAGACCTAAAAAATGCTTCCGGGATTCTGCCTTCTGCCTATTTGTGTTTCTCTGGGTGAGCAATTTGCGACCAAAGATGTTCTATTACGGCGACAACAACTCGGCCCAAAATCTGAAATTTTTTTGTCGAGAAAACGGGACGCTGATTGGCCAACGTCACATCAAACATCTTCTATTGCAAAGATGGCTCACTCCAAAAAGAAAATTGTGTTTAAAAATAAAGTATTGTGCGTGTCGGGGGGGACACTTCAGAGGGGGGTTGCCAGATGCACGATAATTATCCTCTAAATACGACCATTTTGAGCCTTTTGGTATGATACTTCACCATTTCCAATCTGGCAACACTGAGCACCTTGCCACCTCCACTAGTTGCACTGTTTACAGCACAAGACATCTGCAGCCAGCCATACAGAAACGGAAATGTAACTTCACGGACGAACTGAAAAAAAATACCCATCTTTTCGCCTCGGCCGTGATGCTTCGGAAGCTGAGTGCATGACATGCAGAGCAGGCACTTACGTGTCAGTGGCAAATAAAAGGTGGCAGCGATTTTGGAAGCTCACGTGCACTCTGCAAAACACAAGACTGCAGCAAGAGGAGAGAGCTCATCCAGTAAAGTGACAGACTTTTTTGTAAGTAAAACAGACACTTCTGTTACGGCTGCAGAGGGTACCCTTGCTTTTCACACAATAAAGCATCACAACAGCTACAGATCAATGGACTGCACATCTGGTTTGCTAAGAAAGGTTTTCCCAGATTCGGTGACAGCTCAAAAAATTGTTCGCACCAAGACAGAAGCCATTGTTAATGCCGTGATAGCCCCACATTCTGTCGAAGTTGCTACTGTGACATGTCTACTGATGGCAGCAATCATGGAGCTGAGAAAATATTCCCTCTGCTCATTCAATATTTTGATTGGAAAAATGGTATTCTGCAAAGTAAATTAATTGAAATTAAAAGCACCCCAAATGAATCCTCTGACACTATTGCAGAATACATCTGAGAAACACTGGAAAAGAAAGGGATATTTTCGATATGTATTGCATTTACAGGTGACAACTGCAATACAAACTTTGGGGGAATCCAGCGTCCTGAGGAAGGGAGGAATGTTTTTGCAAACTTAAAAAAGTCCTTGCAGAACAAGTCTCTAATTGGCGTGGGCTGTCCAGCACACATACTGAACAATTGTGTTCACCATGGAGCAGACACACTGGATGTTGCCATTGAAAACATCATCTTTAAAATGTATCAACACTTCCACATCTACACTGTGCGCACAGAGAGTCTGAAGGAGTACTGTGAGTTTGCTGATGTTGAGTACAGAACTCTCCTCTCTCACAGCAAGACACGATGGCTTTCATTATTCCCAGGAATCGAGAGATTGCTACAGATGTATCCAGCTTTGAAAGCTTTCTTTTTGTCTCAGGAAAAACCACCCATGCTGCTCAAGAAGTTTTTTGAAGATGAGTTCAGTGAGTTTTACCTCTGGAAAATGCATTCACTCATGTGTATATTTCAGACGCACATTCAGGAGATGGAGAGGGAGAACAATTCAGTTGTGGAAGTCAAGAAAATTCTAGACAAGGTCCACACCATGCTTCAGGAACGCAAGACAAATAACTTCATGCCTCTTAAAGTAAAGGGTATGCTGGCACAAAAGCAAAAGGATGGATTTGGTCAAAGGTGTGACCATTTCAGTGCTGAAGTACAGGGCCTGTACAGTGCGTGTCTTGGTTATTTGGAAAGATGGATGGCGCCCATGGAGGAGTTCTCCACTTTCATGTGGATGGATCTGAGTGAGATACCTGACTGGAATGATGTTGAGGGCTGTATCATGCACCTAGCTGAAAAAGGGGTGGAAATTGATGATGCAAAGTGCTTTGATCAGGTCACCAATCTTAAGAAATTCATTGAGAGGAGTAACAGTGATGAAGATTTAAATGATCTACAAGCACACCAGAGGTGGACCAAATTCTTGGAAAAATCCAAAAGTGTAGTTTTTCATTCAGAGCTGCTTAAGATTGCAGTTTTTTTTTGCAATACCTGCTCACATAGCAAATGTCGAGCGAATTTTTTCACTGATGCAAGCCCAATGGACCAAGGAGAGGAATCGCTTGTCTGTTGAATCACTGAAGGGGATTCTGTGCACCCAGTACAATTTCAAACACATGACCTGCAAGGACTTTCATACCTATCTGATAGGTAATCGCCAACTCTTGGGAAAGATTCAGTCTTCAGAGAAATATGCCCAACCATATGAGGACTGAAAAGATTGAGTCTTCAGAGAAATATGCCAACCACATGAAGAGGACTGAAAGGTGTCTTAATTTTCTTATTTTAATATGTGGCTATATAAAGTATTTATTATTTAGAATTTTTTTATTTGTTATCATTATTGCTTCAATATGGACAAGACACATGAAAGAAGCACTGGACTAAATGCCACAAAAAAGATTTGTTATTTGTTTTACATTTGCACTTTGCAATTTTGTTCAAGTTCAATAAACAGATGTTCATATAGTCATTTGTGTCATTTCATTTGTGACATTTGAATGCATTCACATATATACATATGCGGCATGCTATAAACTACCACTCCTCCTCCCTCCCTCCCTCCCCTCCGAAGTGTCCTCTTTTTCACAAACTCAAATCTGGTCACCCTAGTTAAACGGCACATAATCCTCTCCGATCAAAGCCGGAAAGGGTCGACTGTGTGATACCTGGGGCTCGACACAGGACAGACAACTCACCGCTGATCTCCGTGGAACGAGCGGGAGGTCTTCTTCACACAGGTGAGACCCGAGGCTTGACACTGGCATACAACTCATCGCTGATCTCCGTGGAACGAGCGGGGTCTTCTTCACGCAGGTGAAACCTGAGGCTCGACTCTGGCATGAAGGAAAAAAACGAACAGGTAGTCATGGGAAACTGACGGGCCACTCACAAACGTCGATACCAGGTTGGCAAACGGACGAACTGACACCAGAGGCGAGGATGACTGGAGTATTTATCAGGAGACAATTACGGGAGACGGGAATCAGCTGTGCTCACAGAGAGCAACGTGGCTGTGGGTGGAACTCACAAAAAACCAACAGAGTTTAGACAACAATCCTCACAGACAACTGTACCAATGTCTCCACTGGTAGCGCGTAGAACTAAACTTTATGTTTGATAAAACCATGATTATTTCATTTTCGGAGTCATTAACCCGCCAGATAAATTTATACATTAGATTTCTTAAAACGCCCTCGATGGACTGGCGGCCTGTCCAGGGTGTCCCCTGCCTTCGCCCTATGTCAGCTGGGATAGGCTCCAGCGCCCCCGCGACCCTAATGAGGATAAGCGGTATTGAATATGGATGGATGGATGGATTTCTTAAAACAGCTTGGAAAGTATTAACTCCTTGAAGTTTCTGTAAGCTTGCTTTTTTGTAATTAGACCACAAGTGTGCAGTGTAGAGAGGTATACAATATGCTCTTAACAGAGACATCTTCACTCCATCTGTACACATACTAAACCTGCGTGAGAGAATGTTTGCTTGTGCATAGGCTACATCATCCGACATTGCTTATAAATATATTCATCATCGGTCATCTGTGCTGTAATAAAATGTCCAAGATATTTTACCTTATCACACACACTGAGGTAATTATCAGACAATTTGAAGTCAGGGAATTTTACACTTTTGTCCTCTTTGATTCTACAGATCAGGATAGCACTCTTACTGGCATTGTATTTGATGTCATGTTCCACACCATATACACATACAGTAAGGAGCTGCTGTAGACCAGCACTACATGGGCTAAGAATCACAAGATCATCTGCATACATAATACGGTTAACTAAAGTATTGCCAATCATGCACCCAGTATTACAGGCTTTCAACTGCTTGGACAGTTCATCAATATATAGATTAAAAAGAACTTGGGACAAGATCCCCCCTTGTCGGACCCCATTGCTGACCCCAAATGGGGCTGAAACACTTTGGCCCAATTTAACTTGCATACCAGTGGGCATACCAGTAAACCAGAACTCTCACAATGTGTTTGGGGACACCTCTTTGACTCAATTTTACAAACAGCTTTCCATGATTAACACAGTCAAAAGCTTTGGAGGCATCAATAAAACACATGAGAATGGATGAGTTTTGACCTCTATATTTGTTGACAATTTCCTTAAAGGCATATATACACAAGTCAGTGCCATGTTTGGCTTTAGCCACTCACTATATCATTATACATGGAGCAGAGATGTCTTCTATGCTCCACATCCTTACAGTTAAAATCAGTACACAACATTACATCTCTAGGTAGATGAATATTACTTAGAGATTTGTCTGTACGAGCATAAAAGGCTAAGAAGTCCTTTGTGAGAGTTGACCAGTTGAGTTTTTCTGTGTTGACACTTATTTCATTGCTAGTTAGTGCTGGGAGATCTTCAACATTTATCAACATAGAAAAAGGTAGATGATCAGTTGTTGCTGCCCCATAAAGAATGCCCATACATCCTAATGAAGCATGTGCATCAGCCGTACTAATACAATGGTCCAGCCATGATGTAGTGTGCAAGGCCTCACTGATGTATGTATAGCTGTCTATAGGCAAAAGCACTTTGCTTGACAGTATCAAATGATTATCTTTACAGAATTGAGCCATGTGATTGGAAAATAATGAGCAGTTGTCTGAGATATCTGCATTCATATCCCCAATGACATATATACTAGAGGAATTATTATCTTGAATATAGGAATTGATGAAGGCAAGCCTGTTTAGATATTCATCCTCATTGTGATGACTCAAAGGGTGTATAGACATTTAGGATAATGAATTCCTTATCAGCGTGAGTAAACTGTATTACAATACACCAGTCAACACCAAGCCTGACCACATTTATCAATGAGTCAAGCTTCTTATTAAAATAGCCACACCCCCTGGTATCCTACCTCTGACTATTCCCATGTCAAGGTCAGTTGTAGACTCTCCAGCCCCATGAAAGTCATTATTGAGAGAGTTTAGTTGTTCCAAGTCTTGCTTTGCTAAGAATGTCTCTTGTATACTTAGTATGTCACAATTCTCCAAAAGGTTGTCAACCACCATGCGGCGAGCTTTATCCCCTGCACTCTGGCCCACACGCAGGCCACGACAGTTATATGACAAAACCCAAATAATCATTTAACAAGGTTAGTGAGTGGCACCAGCAGGCACACTTATCCCGCCCACACCGAGGGCAGGGTTTGACCCGTTGACTCCCGCCGTGCGCAGCTCATAGTAGTGCCGGACAAACGCCCCTTCTGGCCACAGCTCCGGATCGTACATTTCATCAACCTCATTGAATTCAGCAGATACTTAATGAGCTGAATCTTCTGTGGACAGTTTCGATCTTCAAACAAATGACCTCACGGTCAAGTTTTTCTTTGAGGTACACAGATAAAGTATCCGCGTATAGATCTAGTGAGAACCTGGTAGCAAAGACACTCACCAGCTTGGTCTTGACCGTTTTAATGCTACCCACAGCTCCGGTCCCAACAACAGGCAGAAAGTTGCCGGGTCTCTTTTTCCGTCACACTCAGAGGTCTAGGACACTCAGAGGTCTAGGAGCTGTCGTCTTCCTCCTGAAGTCGACCACCATCTCTCTGGTCTTGGCCACGTTCAGAAGCAGTTGATTCTTACCGGCCCACTCCACAAAGTCACTCACCACTGCTCTGTAATCCTCCTCCCGTCCATCCCTAATACACCCAACCACTGCAGAGTCATCGGAGTACTTCTGCAGATGGCATGACCTCGTGTTGTACTGGAAGTCAGTGGTGTACAGGGTGTACAGGGTGAACAGGAAGGGAGACAGAACAGTTCCCTGTGGGGCTCCAACATCACTGACCACCGTATCAGACAGCACATGGCCCACTCTGACAAACTGTGGTCTGCCTGTGAGGTAGTCAGTGATCCAGGAGATGGTGGACGAGTCTACCCCACCACCCGCAGCTTCTCACTCAGTAGCAGTGGTTGGATGGTGTTAAATGCACTGGAGAAGTCAAAGAAAGTGACTCTCACAGAGACACCGGTTCCATCCAGGTGCGACTGAGCTCGTTGCAGCAGGTAGATGATGGCGTCATCCGCTCCCACATGAGGCTGGTAAGCGAATTGCAGAGGGTCCAGCGATGATTTCACCTGCGATATACAGTGGGTACGGAAAGTATTCAGACCTTTACATTTTTCACTCTTTGTCTCATTGCAGCCATTTGCTAAAATCAAAAAAGTTCATTTTATTTCTCATTAATGTACACTCAGCACCCCATCTTGACAGAAAAAAACAGAAATGTGGACATTTTTGCAAATTTATTAAAAAAGAAAAACTGAAATATCACAAGTAGTGTATATATACGTGTATATATATGTGTGTGCGTGTGCATATACACATGTGTGTATATATACATGTGTGTATATGTATATAAATATATGTGTGTATATATGTGTATATATATATACATGTGTATATATGTGTGTGTGTGTATATATATATATATATATATATATATATATGTGTGTGTGTGTATATATATATATACACATGGGTGTGTGCGTGTATATATATATGTGTGTGTGTATATATATACACGTGTGTATGTGTATATATGTGTGTGTATATATGTGTATATATATATATATATATATATATATGTGTGTTTGTGTGTATATATATATATATATATATATATATATATATATATATATATATATATATATATATATATATAAAGAAGGAAAGGAAGGGGGGAAGGAAGCCAGGAAATATATATGTGTATATATATATATACTGTATATGTGTATATAATATATGTGTATATAAACACCTCTCGGTAGTAGCCACACCATCTAAATTTCTTGCGAAATGTTCTAGTTTTTAGGATTATCTGTACGGTTAAAAACACAGTTACTTGTCCTTAACAAACTAAGTAAGTACACATAACATTTTAGAGCAAAACAATAACTGAGGTTTAGGATGTCAGAGAGCACATTGTGTGTTGGAACATTGTATTTGATTTTTTTTCTGTTAAAAAACGAATTATTCCAGGACTACCAATACTTCAGCAAAATCACACCAGCAGTCATGGTGAGCTAAAAATACATTCACTTTAATTGGTATGAGAATGCAGCTTGCTAGGCAGAATGGAGCTTTGTCTTTGAGGGGGAGACAACACCGACTTGAGTGTCCTGACTGACTTTTAAAAAATCTGATTATAACCCTTGTGTTTGTGCAGGGAAAAAAGTTAATAGGTGGACCTTGAACTAAGAATGTCCTTTATTCTTGGAGAAGCAAACAAAATGACCGCGAGTGCCCGGTCGCCCGCAGGGAGCCAGTGAGTCGCCCGGAGGCACGTTATAAAAATAGCAGGAGTCATCTAATCACAGTGGAGTGGGGGCAAGACTAATACCCCTAAGTTAGCCTACTCCATGAAATGGGCTCTGTCCAACTTCAGCTCTTGAACTTGACCGATCGTAGCCTGCTCACCGAGATGTTTCATCACCCACAACATCTCATGCTTCTGCCATTTATATTTCCGCTAATATCCAGTATCATAGCAAGTAGACTCAACCAAAGCTCTCAGCTGAATAAAGTCAAGTTCCTAACAGCTTGGTGTTTTTTAGAAGGATGCCTAGCATTTTCAGCTGGGATAAAGCCCTTTGTATAATATGAAACATGTGTGATTAAATATATATAGGTATAGTATAATGATTGCTCTTTTTTTGATGATCACTTGATAGATCATTATAATTTAGGGTTCTGTGGATTTATTAACAGTAATCAGTGAACATAGACAGACAGTCTCCGAATATATGTAGCCTATTAAATGTATTATACAGGAAGATTAAATATTACTATCTGCCTTTCAGGTAGCTCTGTCTCAAAAAAGGTTGGTGGCCCCTGCTTTAGTCTCAAGGAAAACATCATGGCGTGATGAATTCTCTAAGTAAACAGTGTGTTTGATTATGCTTTAAACACATTCACGAGATAAGCTGCTCAAAGGGCTTGCTGCCCCTCTGATCAATAGAAATCTGGGACATATACATTAAACAGTAACATGTTGCTGTTACCACAAGTAGGTACAGTTATACTAAGTCAACCTGAAATATTTTAGAGATTATGAATTTAAGAGCTGGTCCTAGGACAGGGATGTTGTATGTGTACAGATTGTAAAGCCCTCTGAGGCAAATTTGTAAAATAAACTGAATTTAACTGTTTATTGCCAAGTATGTTACACATACAAGGAATTTGACGTGGTGAATGGTGCATAACAATAAACAGTGCAATAATATGAGACATAATTTAAAATAGAAAAATATTAAAATGTACAACCCTTTTGAGACTGAGCTTAAAAAAACACTCCATAAATATAATCTTAAAACCAAAAGCATTTGAGCACATATTTAGCCTCTTGTCCTGGGCTCTCTGTTGTGCTGTTAGAGGACCGTGGAGTGCATTTTCAGCAGGCAGGGAGCCGAGCTGGCAGTGTCACAGTTGGACTGGCAAAGGCTTCGTATAACCATGGCCCCCAGTCTCCCCATAGCCTCACTGATAAGCTGCTTGCCTGCCATCACCCCTTAAATTCCATTTCCATTTCTCTCTTTTTCCAGGCAGAGATTCTCAAGGGTGACAGTGAGGCGTTGGGTGGCAGATAGCAAGAGTAATTAAATGGACTGATTAGAGTGACGGAAGGAGACAACAAGAAGGGAAGGAATAAGAAAGAGGTAGAAATCATGTCAGATCAGTCTTCAAGTAAACTGGGGAATAATTTTTTGGGTCTTCTGTGACTTCAATTGGAGCAGAATCTCAGGTGACGCACCACCATACAAGTACCAGCAACACGGCACAGACACCAGTAGATGTCCTCTTCTGAGAGCT
Organism: Cyclopterus lumpus; assembly: GCF_009769545.1. Lineage (NCBI taxonomy): Eukaryota > Metazoa > Chordata > Actinopteri > Perciformes > Cyclopteridae > Cyclopterus > Cyclopterus lumpus. Next base: position 10,260,104 of record NC_046970.1, on the reverse strand, counting down.
GTTCATGGTGAAGCCAAGAGCAGGACTGTTAGGCCTACTTATCCCTCTCAATTCCTATGATTCAATTATTCATACTCAAACTTTGAACTGTCAGACACATGATAAAGTATTATAGCAGGAGGCAACTTATACATTGTTGATTCATTTAGAGGTCTTACTAACTTCAGTCTAAAAGTATACATTCAAGCAAAGAGTAAACGGTAGGAACCTTACAGAATCCAGGTTTACAATGCGAGAAAGCAAAACTGATTTGACAGGAATGTGTACTTAAAAATTAAAACAAGTTAAAAAGGGCAGAATTTATGAAACAGCTGCACAGATGAATTTTTTTGTTTAATGGGATTATTATGTCAACAGTAGTGTATGATTCAAAACCTAAAGTATGGTTTGGTGTTTATTATATGCCAGATCTCGAGGTGTTGAACTCTGAAGTTTACAATTTCAGTTTGAAACCACCAATGCTCTGATTTTTCTGCTTCCATCGTTTAATTAATTTATTTTGAATTATAAAAATAAGGCTCTACCAATTCTCAAGTGGTTGAGAGGGACACACTTTCGGGCTTGCAAAAAAGTTTAAACAAACTTCGTTGCTACAAGTTGTTCGGTCCAACCAAAGTGCCAGCTTTGGTTGGACCGCACAACTTGTAGCCCAAAGTCAAATACATTTCCAGTGGGTGTTGATCTGTGCAAGGGTTGTCACCTGTCACCAATTCTGTTCATGATTTTGATGGTCAGGATCTCAGTGCACAGCCAAAGGGAGGAGAGTGTCTGGTGTAGGGACCTCAAAATTGGGCCTGTGCTCTTTGAAGATGATGTGCTTCTATTGGTTCCAGACCGACACCTTAAGTATGAACTTAAAGTACCCTTTGCGGGCCAGCTCAAGGGGGTTCGGATATCTGATCAGGATGACAGCGGGACGCCTCTTTAGAGGATTTCTGGGAACAAAGGGTAAGAGACCACGAGGTACACGCATAATAGGCTGGAGATAAATATAAGGGCCAGAAAACATACTGTATGCTGAAGTTGGAAGCTTTGCAACAAGAAATGATGTGGACCTGGAATATAGATTGTTTTGCTAGAGTTTCTTGTCGTCTCATCTTAACACCATTTCCAAAAAAACACTGGGATGAGACAAAAAAATTGATAATTGATTAACAGTCTGTAATTAATAATTCAGATTTCAGTTACTTTGACTTTAGGTATTAAGTGTTTTATTTAATTTTTTAGATCACCTGGTAACACAGACATGAAAGCATCTTTAAATTCATTTAATCCCTTAATACAATACAAACTTCAGCTCATATTACAGCAAGCTGAATCTAGTTTAAGGACAGCATACCCAGACAGGTTCAAGGCTAAAATAACATAAATTAAATGAAGTCTTATATCATCTTACATCCTACTTTCAATAACCAGCATGTTCCAGACAGACTTCACCTACTTACAGATAGTGTACGACAGTGAACGCTTGGCATCCAAACATAACAACTATTGTGGTAGTAATTGATTACTATTGACTATTACGATGAAACAGAATGAAAGCCTCTTGTTTCTTTTCCCCCTTTGGCTTGAAGAAAATAAATCAAATTAGGAGAGCTGCCAGTTTCTGCTCAATAGTATTATGTTACAGCAACAGCAAGTGCTCTTAAAGAGTCTTATTGGCAGAAAGGCATCACAATGCATTTCCATATGACTGACTTGAACATTTGGATTCAAGTCAAGTTTATGTATAGGTCTGTATCACACACAGTCTTCTGCATGTGCAATTAAATATTTACCGGTCTGAGATGCACTACATGTTTTGGGAAATATTGGTCCACCTTTTGGGTTGACATGCATTAGCAAAAAGTGGACCAATATCTGCCTAACGTCATTACCTCAATAAATAATGTCTTTTCATTAATCTTTTTAATGACAAAGTAAAACAATTGATGACACCATACTCCAAGTTTATCCATTTTTGCTGCAGTGTGAACACACTATTTTAAATGCACTAGATCAAGAGAAAGTCAGTCAGTAATGGCCACAGTGCTGCTGGTGTCTTTTCATAAGTAACAATCCTATGACTCCCTGGCTAAAAAAGAAAAGATAGAAAGCACTGAAAGACCTTCCCATAGAGTTTGAAGAATTCAAAATTCAGTTATGTTTGACACTGAGACACTTTGGGTCATTTCATTGAGTTAGAAGTCTTCCCGATTGTAGAGCTCTTTGAATGTTTCTGACTATTTTTACATGCATGACAGATGCAAGAGGATTCACCAGTGAAGCTCCTGGACCTGTTCCAGTAGAGCTCCACCCGAAGCAGCATGGGACTCAGAGTGACCTTGATCACTGCCGCTATCTAATGAGTGATGACTGTCAGAGCGGGAAATGTCCATGGCTGAGGGCAAGCATACCGCTCGGACTAAGATCCTGAGACCCTCTGTGCATCAGTCAAGTGAAAAAGCTATGCTTGCCCCTCTAGTGATTGCTAACACCAATACACACCAAGCAGAAGTATGGTTAACTAACCAGTTTGAGGATTTCTGAAGATGAGTAAGTACATCACCAAAGTCAGTTTGAAAGCACTGTACTCTACAGTTCCCATTAATCAGAATTTTCTTTCAAGTTGGACATTTTGAGAATAGAAAATAATAATAATTGCACTGCAACCACATCAGCATATCTTGTTTATTGCAAAATGTGTTCTACTGCTTTGCTTGTACTTTGCATATTAATGTTTAGATCGGACTGAAAAGCAGTCTAGACTTACATATAAAAGTACACATACATCCATGATCATAGGCTGATGTATAATGGAGACAATACACATTTCCACTTTAGATAAAAGTGGAATGCTCCTTATGCATCGAGAAATAAGATCAGGTTACGTTTCAAAAGAAACGGACTATATGAAACATACATTGTTCATCTTTCTTCAGCCTTTTAAAGCACATGACAGCACATGATGATTAGATCGACACATTCAGTCCTCATATTAATCCAATTAAAATACTTTTGCATTTGTCTTTTTCTTTTTTTATATGTGACCAAGTAAAACTAATGAGTTCATTCAAATAAATGCAGTTTGACAGACTCATTCATGGCCTCTGGTTGTGGAATCTTGACGTTACATGAATAAATCTGGCATTCACTGCAGCTAATATTTGCTATCTTTGTTCAGCAACGCATGCACAGATGCACCAGCTGGGAGTCATAATGCACAGAAGTTATAATGTATTTCAAATCCTCTGCAATAAAGTCAGACATATAACTAAAAGAAGATTTGCATTTGTTTTTTGTTTAACTAAGACAAATGTCAAAGTGGATTCCGCTTGTCTCAAGAAATTAAGGGAGACCAATAGATTTGTCCTTAATTCGCTTTACGGGTTAGGTTTGTGCTAAGTGTGGTAATCCATTTATTTAACATTGGCCTACATTTCCCCCTCCAATACTCTTAAAGGAACAGTACAACAGTTGGATAAATACTGTTATCCAGAGCCAGATTAGACAACCTGGGTCCTATTTCTCGTACGTGGCTCAACTAAGTCGATCAAATGTCCTATTAGCCAGCTAAAATTAACAAGATGATTGACATCAGGCTATCTCGGTTTCTCAAAGGCTGATCCGTACTCAAACCATCTCGTTAATTTGAGCCAGAGGTCAGTTCTCAGGATAGTGTGAGACAGTCAATGCCCGGCTGCGGCGTGTGGTGTTCAACGTATGGCTCGAGAAGGTCTTTAATAAATGACTAAAGTCATATGCATCCCGGGGGCCAGAGCGGGCAACATTGAATCTTGTTTAAAACTGCTGGCTAAAGATGAGCGTAGTTACAGTAAGATTATAATACACGCCGGCGGTAATGACTCTCGACTGCAGCGGTCGGAGGTCACTAAAATTAATGTGGAATCGGTGTGTACTTATGCCAAGACAATGTCGGACACCGTAGTTTTCTCTGGCCCTCTCCCCAATCTGATCAATGATGACATGTATAGCCGCATGTCATCATTCAACCGCTGGTTGTCCAGGTGGTGCCCAGCAAACAATGTGGGCTACATAGATAACTGGCAGACTTTCTGGGGAAAGCCTGATCTGATGAGTCGAGACGGCATTCATCCCACTTGGGATGGAGCGCGTCTCATTTCTGCAAACATGGCCAAGTTGATTAACGGACATAATCCATGACCCAGAGTTCAGATCGGGAAGCAGAAGCAGAGTTGTAGTCTTGCACCCTTCTCTGCACTTCCATCCGAGCAGTTACCCACCCTTAACCTTAACTCTATAGAGACTGTGTCTGTCCCACGGCCACTTAAATTATTAAATCAAAAGTAACCAGAAGAGGAGTCATACAAACACTACTGCAACAGTGCAACAAAACAGGATAATTAAATGTGGACTCCTAAATATTAGATCTCTGTCATCTAAAGCTCTATTAGTAAATGATTTAATATCAGACAATCACATTGATTTATTGTGTCTTACTGAAACCTGGTTGAGCCATGAGGAATATGTCAGCCTAAATTAATCAACTCCTCCAAGTCATATTAATACTCACATTCCTCGAGGCACCGGCCGAGGAGGTGGAGTAGCAGCCATCTTTGACTCAAGCCTATTAATGAATCTTTAACCTAAACTAAACTACAACTCATTTGAAAGCCTTGTTCTTAGTCTTTCACATCCAACCTGGAAAACATTACAGCCAATTCTATTTGTTATACTGTATTGGCCACCAGGTCCATATTCAGAATTTATATCTGAGATTTTAGGAGGAGATTTTAATATTCATGTGGATGTTGATAATGATTGCCTTAGTGCTGCATTTATCTCATTATTGGACTCGATTGGCTTCTGTCAGAGAGTACAGAAACCCACTCACTGCTTTGGCCACACCCTTGACCTTGTTCTTGCATATGGCATTGAGCATTTGGAGGTCTTCCCACAGAACCCTCTTCTGTCATACCATTACCTCATAAGTTTTTAGTTTATACTCCCGGAGTGTACGCCGTTTCTACACCAGATGTCTAACTGACAGTGCTGTAGCTACATTTAAAGAAGTGATTCTTTCTGCATTTGATTCAATACCACGTCTCAATGTGACGGAGGACTCCTGTGCTAACTTTAGTCCGTCCCAGATTGATCATCTTGTCGATAGTGCTACAGGCTCACTGAGTGACACTAAACTCGATAGCCCCCCTGAAGAAAAAGACAGTGAGGCAAAGGAGGTTTGCTCCCTGGTATAACCCTCAGACCGGCAAACTAAAGCAAACTTCACGAAAGCTCTAAAGCATATGGCGTTCCACCAATCTGGAAGAATTACGCTTAGTTTGCCTAGAGTCTTAAAACATATAAAAAGGCTCTCCGTAATGCCAGAGCAGCCTATTACTCATCAGTAATAAAGAAAAATAAGAATAACCCTAGGTTCTCTTTAGCACTGTAGCCAGGCTGCCTGCTCTGTGGAGCCGTGTATTCCAATAGACCTCAGTAGTAATGACTTCATGAATTTCTTTTAATAAAAAGATTTTAACTATTAGATGCAAGATTGACAATCTCTAGCCCTCATCCAGTGCCGATCTGTCATCAAGTGGCGTTGCCTTGGAAACGGCTGTATGCCCTGGTGTATATTTGGATGGATTTTCTCCCATTAACCTAGACCAATTGTCCTCAACGGTTTCTACTTCTAAACTGTCTACCTGTCTCTTGGACCCCATCCCAACGAGGCTGCTTAAAGACGTGTTGCCTTTAATTGGCACCTCCCTGTTGGATATTGTTAATGTGTCTTTGCTAACAGGGCATGTACCACATTCCTTCAAAGTAGCTGTAATTAAACCTCTCCTGAAAAAGCCCACTCTTAATCCAGAGGTGTTGGCTAACTACAGACCGATCTCTAACCTTCCCTCCCTGTTATGTGGGGCTGCAAACAGGACACTGGACCCAAACGCCGTCAACAATGGAAAAGCAACTTTATTGCTAAACAGGATTCCAAAAACAGGCTTCAAAAACCAGGATACAAAACAGTCTAACACACAAGATCTTCCACGATCTAGACAAGACGAACCGACCAAGGGGAACGACATGAACAGGACTTAAATACAGAGGGCTGGTGCAGGTGATTGGACACAGGAGGAAACAATCAGGGACAGGGCAGACAATCACAGGGACAGGAAGTGCAGAGAAACAGGACACGAGAGACAAGGACTTCAAAATAAAACAGGAAACACGACAACACTACAGATCCTGACACTCCCTCTCTAAGATCCTTGAGAAAGTAGTCGCAAATCAGTTGTGTGACTTTCTACATCAGAATAGTTTATTTGAGGAGTTTCAGTCAGGATTTAGAAAACACCACAGCACAGAGACAGCACTGATGGAAATTACAAATGACCTCCTAATTGCATTAGATAAAGGACTCATCTCCGTACTGGTATTATTAGACCTTAGTGCTGCGTTCGACACCATTGATCATTTGATCATGACATCCTATTACAGAGATTGGATCAGTCGATTGGCATTTCAGGTACCGCACTAAGTTGGTTTAAATCATATTAATCAAATCGATCTCAATTTGTATTTGTAAACGATGAAGCCTCAATGACCACCAACGTTACTCACGGAGTTCCACAGGGTTCTCTGCTTGGACCAATTTTATTTACCTTTTTATATATGCTTCCTTTGGGCAACATTATCAAGAAACACTCCATAAACTTTCATTGCTATGCAGATGATACTCAATTATATCTATCGATCAAACCAGAGGAGACCAACCAGCTTGCTAAAATTCAAAAATGTCTTAAAGCCATAAAAACATGGATGACCTCCAACTTCCTGGTGTTAAACTCAGACAAAACTGAAGTTATTTTACTGGGCCCTGAACACCTCAGGGCCCTGGTGATGTGGTTTCTATAGATGGCATTGCCCTGGCATCAAACACCACTGTAAAGAATATTGGCGTTATCTTTGACCGAGACTTGTCCTTTAACTCCCACGTTAAGCAAATCTCAAGGACTGCATTTTTTCATCTACGTAACATTTGATAAATCAGGCACATCTTGTCCCAAAAAGATGCAGAAAAGCTGGTTCACGCGGCGTTTGTTACTTCCAGACTAGATTACTGCAACTCCTTATTATCAGGCCGCTCTAATAAGTCTCTTAAATCCCTCCAGTTGATCCAGAATGCTGCAGCTCGTGTACTCACAAAAACTAAGAAAAGAGATCACATTACTCCTGTATTAGCTGCTCTGCACTGGCTCCCTGTAACATCAAGAATCACATTTAAAATTCTTCTCCTCACCTACAAAGCCTTGATTGGTGATGCACCATCATATCTTAAGGAGCTTGTAGTACCATATTGCCCAACTAGAGAGCTGCGCTCACTAAATGCGGGGCTACTCGTGGTTCCTAGAGTCCTAAAAAGTAGGATGGGAGCCAGAGCCTTCAGTTATCCGGCTCCTCTTTTATGGAACCAGCTTCCACTTTTAGTCCGGGAGGCAGACACAGTCACCTCATTTAAGAATAGACTTAAGACTCCTGTTTGATAGTGCTTATAGTTAGGGTTGAATCAGGTTTGCCCTGGTCGAGCCCCTAGATATGCTGCTATAGGCTGCTGGGGGATGTTTTAGGATACACTGAGTACCTATCTCCTCTTCTCTCTCCTTATGGATTCATTTACATCTCTGCATTGCACCTTATTAACTCTGCTTCCTCCCCGGAGTCTTTGTGACTTCATGTCTCATAGGGTCCATTGAACCTGGCGGTGTCTGATGCCTGGTGAGCCGGCCTCCCGTGTTGGCCCTGCTGATGCGCCCCGCCCCCCCTCCTCTCTACCTCCTTCTGTTTCATGGATTGGAGTTCCATTCATACATTGTCATATTCATGTAATGTGTTTATGTAACTCTGTAATTCTGTTCATTCTGTACACATGACATCTATCCAGGGAGAGGGATCCTCCTCTGTTGCTCTCCTGAAGGTTTCTTCCCTTTTTTCCCCTGTGAAAGGTTCTTTTTGGGGACGTTTTTCCTGATCCGATGTGAGGTCCTGGGACAGGGATGTCGTATGTGTACAGATTGTAAAGCCCTCTGAGGCAGATTTGTAATTTGTGATATTGGGCTATACAAAATAAACTGAATTGAATTGAAATTGAATATATATAAATATATATATATATATATATATATATATGTATTTAATATATATATATATATATTAAATACATATTTGTTCTAAATATAAACTATATATTTATAGACACAATATATATAATTATATCTGTATCTATATACACGCAAACCGCTCAAGAATTTTTCATCAGATTGGTGGTGTAGTGGTATAAGCAATCGTCTTGTGTGTTCAAATCCAGGCCAGGGTTCATTTTTTCATCACTATTTTTTCTACTTTGAATTTACATGACATGGTCTAGACTTCACGTAGAGACACATGATGCATGTATATGTTCACATTCTCATTGCGCCACCTATTGGCTCAACTGGACTTGCTCGAATCTGCCCCAAACTTGTCATGCTTGTTACATGTCACGGCCTGAGGATATCGACAAGCTTATTTTCACTCATTTTTGAAGCGCCACCTACTGGCTCAACTGGACTTGCTCGAATCTGCCCCAAACTTGTCATGCTTGTTACAAGTCATGGCCTGAGGATATCGACAAGCTTATTTTCAGTCATAGGCGTAGCGCCACCTATTGTCGTAAGAAAATCAGCGTTACGTGACAAACGGTAAAAAGTCCGACCAGCGGCCCTGCGTCCTCGAGCCGGCGACCCGCCAGCGCCCCCGACTGGCGCAGATGAGCGAGGACCCGTTCATCGCTGCTCGCAGCTTTAATTCTATTTATTTTTAGTAAAATATTCCATGACTTAAGATAAAATATGAACTCTATAATTGCTCATACTTATGGAAGGAACTATGTAGTCATCTGGTCAGATGAAAGGCCTACATAGCCATGTATAATCAACGCTATGATGGCACCATGTAGTTTTCATTAATATCTTGCTGTAGGCTAATACTAATATTAATGCCATTTGTTAAGTGTTGATAAAGCTGGGCATATTTATGGCAGGTATCGTATCGAAGTTAGAATTTGGTATCGTGACAACCCTACTAACAACTTAGTTTTACAGCACTGGTCTCCTGTGTTAGTTTGACCCATTCATCACTCTGGCTTGTGTGGACTATCTCACACTTTACACTACATCAGCAGTATTGTGCGTCACATACAGTGTGTCGCACAGGCGTTGACGGTGTCAGACATTATATACAGACACGATATTCGATACATAAGGAGTGAGAACGGTTTGCAATACTATCGATAGATTTACCATTTATCTTTTGTTTATTGTGAGATCTCACAACTCTTTCTTGTCTCTGTTTCTACCAGGCTGCAACCTCCGGATTTTAAAAGTGAAGCCATGATGCCGGAGCTACCACGGTGTGGTCTTGTTTGGCAGTTGTTTGAGTTTCAATTTAATTGACCCTTTTAACAGTTTGCTTTAAGTTCATACAAATTCACTGTAACATTTTGGTCTACATGTCTTATTTGATCTTATTAATATATAATTATATATTATTATTATGTATAATTTATTATCTTTTTTGATCTTATTTGGCATTTATTGGACTGCTTTTGTTTGCGAAAACGTCCCAAATGCAAAATATTTATTTTAATAACTTGAATATGAGGTGTACCTTTCTTTATTTGGCTAATGGTTTTCACTTTCTTGAAATACATTTATCACATTATAATTCTTATTATTACCAAACAATGTGAGCTTCACAGGATTAATTGAGTCAGTAAAATAAGGATTTTGTGGAATATATTCAACCCGATTCTGGAGCGTCATTCATCCAGTCTCAGCCGAGTCGGCAACCGGACCCAGGTCGAGGTGTTCCTTCTGGCGTGCCAGGTTTGTGCCGATGCTGGCCCAGGTTATATTTCATTGCGGCCCAGTGACGGCAGTGTCGGACGCCGGAATCGGGCCAGTGTATTCGGCCTGATTCTGGGGCGTCATTCATCCCGAGTCTCGGCAGAGTCGGTAACCGGACCTGGGCCGACGCGTTTCTTCTGGTGTGCCGGCCCCGTTTATTTTTTTAGATTTTGGCCCAGTGACAGTGTCAGACGCCGGAATCGGACCAGTGTAAGACAAACAGATATACTGCCACTTTTAAAAGACAATAAATGAAACCAGAAAAAACACACTTGACATTACCTTATTCCGTACTGCACCATCCTCCGCCGAATCATTCTCTCGCACACTCCGAACACCTACGCTATGTCCCCAGCGGCATGTCCCCAAAGTAGATGTGCTTCGATAATATTTGGAGGTAAACTGTAAGATGGACGTCCAAGGGTCACCTCCTCTGGTTCCGAGAACATGTCAAGTAGGCTGGCAGCTTCTTCCAGACTGTCGAACACTGTTTGGTCAACTTCCACATCCATGTTGGCATTCAGCTGAGCCAAGTCGTCTGTCACTTTATCCAGCCGAAACTGAAGAATGTCCTTATCAATGTGGTTCTCCAAATTGTCTGCTAAAGATTGCAATTGATTTTAAATGGCTTGTAATAACAATGTAATGTTGCCAAGTACTACCGGTTAGCTGAGCTTGCCAACTTCAACAACATGTGCAAGGCAGAAGTAGTAGAGCATAACATACCAGGTGCGTTCACACTCCTGTGACCAATCATGCTTTAGACAGAGGTTCGGACCACCCCAGCACATTTGCATATAAGGACACATAAATACAGGCATAAATAAATGAAGAAATATGTGTGGACACATAAATACAGACATAAATAAATGAAGAAATGTAGAAATATATGTATTTAATGATGCCCTGTTTAGGTATAACTTATATTTATATATTCCTGTATTTATGTATACATTTATTTAAGCATTTATTTATTTATTCCTTTAGTTATTTAAGCATTTATTTATTTATTCATTTATACATTAATTTAAGCATTTATTTATTTATTCCTGTATTTAGTCATGCATTTATTTATACTTAACTCATTTTCTGTCCTCCATACGCTACCTCTCAAATCTTCTGCACATTTCTGACAGCAATCGCCGTTTAAGATCCAGTGACTTCATTAGGCTCATCATTTCAAAAGTCCGTAGCTTACTGTGTTTGGTCATAACGCCTTTCATTTTGCCGCTGCAAATGACTGGAACTCACTACAAAACACACTCAAACTAACAGCTCTCACCTCTCTCAACATGTTCAAACAAAAGCTGCAACAAGTCATAGTTGACAGCTGTACTTGCTGACGAACCCTGACTTCTCTCTCTCTCTTCCATCATCCAGTAATCCGCCTTTTTTTTGTACATAGTGTTTATTAATTTACCTATATTGTTTTTACCCATTTTCTCATGTGTTTGTCATACTGTATTGTATCTGTGCTGTTTGTGTCACTTGTCTGGACTGTGCTACTGCCTCTTGGCCAGGTCATCATCAATTGATTTTACCTGGTTAAATAAAGGTCTAATAAATGAACAGGCTGGATCTATAATGAACTGTGTGCTCTTCTAAATGTACCTAAGTACTATTTAGAATGACTTGTATTTTACTTGAAAAACTGTACAATTACCTTCACAACATTTATTTGACAATATTAGTTACTTGTTAGGTCACTTTGCTGATTCTGAAAATATAGATTCACAAATATATTGAATATGCAGTGAATATAATTATTAATAATTTCTCTACCTTAAGAGTCTCGGTTAGTACTATTTTTGCTACTTGCTTTTTCACTAGAAATCCATGTGTCATGTTAGCTAACAGACTAAGACAGGCATGTCTTAAAATGTTCTGAAAAAGCACGAACAAGCGCTGCATACAAATTTACCTTTCATCTGTAGTTTGACTGGTTTCCAGCAAGTAGCTTGAGAGCCTAGAAAAGGTCTCCCCTCTCTCTGTGTGTGTGTGTGTGTGTGCGTGTGTGTGTGTGTGTAGGTAGGTGTGTATAGATGTGTGTGTGTGTGTGTCCGTCTGCGCTTTGGGGGTGTGGAGCTCATAACTCGAATTAGGGAGTTGTGCGTGTGCACCGAGTGAGAAGCTGTTACTGGAAGAAATAAGTGCCATTTTGAAACACTGCATTTGGTTGTCATAATTAATACATCCATGCCCTACCATACCAAACATCATTGCATTAGATTGGTCTAATTTCTAGTGGTTTTATTCTTTTCCATTTTGATTGAGCTATGAATTAGTTTCCCCCTTCATTTCTTAGCCACATAGATCAGTTAAAACTACAATCATGGTTAGAGAAAATAAAATTTGGTTAAAGTTAACCCTCGATGATGACATTTGAAACGGGTTGTCTGCAGGGCCAAATCCACGGAGATCAGCTCTTTAAAGCTCTTTTGAGCCTCTTTCAATAATTGTTTTAATGTTATGAATGATTCATGGTTCAGACTTCGTCCTCTGTGTGACTGATAAACCTTACACGCTCTGATAAACCTACTGTACACAACCTGTCCGTCACCAAACGGAAGACATAGAGAGTTAACTACGAACGCTGGTGAAGAAACTGAGCCAGGTGGCCAGAAACCCGACTCCCGAGGAATGCTAATGTCGCTCTGCATCCTCTGGATGTGTGTGTGCAGTTGGAATCGAGCCTGTTTGCCATGACAAGTTTAGAAAGTCATGTGTCAGGGCTGTGCTGTGTGGTAACTTGTTGGAGAGGTTTCCCCAAGGAGCCAAACATAATTTCATGCAGCTAGTGTGTTGATTAATGGCTTGAAATAAAAATAACACTTTTTAAATTATGAAATCAGAAATTTCCCTTAAAGACCCAGTAAAATGAAAACAATATTTACCAGTTTTGATCCTGTGTCCCAGTGTTAATTGGCCATTTTGTATCTCTTGTTATAAGCCAAATGAATGTCATAAAATCAGTATCGGAGTATTTTTACATCACGTCCTTGATATAATTGCGTCTCTCAGAGCGTTGACAAAAAATATCATCCAATCAAATGAACGTTTTGGTGACCACCTAGCCACAGTGGTCATATAAAACCACACTTCACCATTGGATCATAGTTGCTACCTGAGCAATATGGAGAGACATCTAGAGATGTGTGTCTGGATATCGGTGGACATAAACTTTGTGGTTGAGGTCCAGTTGACCTTCTAAGGCTCACTTCTGTTGTTAAAACTTCAGTACCACCTTCCCAAACAAATGAGACAAAGCAAACATAACATTCCAAAAAAGGAAAAAATAAACTGGGCTGTAAATATCTTGTGACAGTTGTAACGACCAACAGTTAATACAATGCTTCACTTGGACTGTACTTACTGAGGTGAGGAATCCACCACCTTACTGCGACTTGGATCATTCTAGAGCTTTTGCATTCACTGTTTCAAACCACTCCTGAGTGTTGGGCGTCAGGCTTCAGATTCTGGTTTGTGCAAGCTTCAGAGAGGAGATGTGTTTGTTTACATTTTGTGTCAATATCTGTATCCAGCATATTCAATTCAATTCAGTTTATTAGGATAGCCCAATATCACAAATTACAAATTTGCCTGTCCCAGGACCTCACATCGGATCAGGAAAAACTCCCCAAAAAGAACCTTTCACAGGGAAAAAAGGGAAGAAACCTTCAGGAGAGCAACAGAGGAGGATCCCTCTCCCCGGATGGACAGAAGCAATGGATGTCATGTGTACAGAATGAACAGCATTACAGAGTTACATAAACACATTCAATGAATGACAATGTATGAATGGACCTCCACAATCCATGAAACAGATAGAGGGTAGAGAGAAGTGGGGGGCAGGGTGATCAGCAGGGCCAAGGTAGGAGGCCGGCTCACCAGGCAGGAGGCATCAAACACAACCAGGTCCAATGGACCCTATGAGACGTGAAGTCACAAAGACTCCGGGGAGGAAGCAGAGTGCAATGGAGAGATGTAAATTCATCCATAAACAGAGAGAAGAGGAGATAGGTGCTCAGTGTATCCTAAAACATCCCCCTATAGTAGCCTATATAGGGGCTGGACCAGGGCAAACCTGATTCAGCCCTAACTATAAGCACTACTAAAGAGGAAAGTCTTAAGTATACTCTTAAATGAGGTGACTGTGTCTGCCTCCCGGACTGAAAGTGGAAGCTGGTTTCATAAAAGAGGAGCTTGATAACTGAAGGCTCTGGCTCCCAATTCTAATTTTGAAGACTCGAGGAACCACAAGTAGCCCCGCATTTAGTGAGCGCAGCTCTATAGTGGGGCAATAAGGTACTACAAGTTCCTTAGGATATGATGGTGCATCACCAATCAAGGCTTTGTAGGTGAGGATAAGTTTTAAATGTGATTCTTGATTTTACAGGGAGCCAGTGCAGAGCTGCTAATACAGGAGTAATCTGTGTGATCTCTTTTCTTAGTTTTTGTGAGTACACAAGCTCCAGCATTCTGGAATAACTGGAGGGACTTAAGAGACTTATTAGAGCAGCCTGATAATAAGGAGTTGCAGTAATCCAGTCTAGAAGTAACAAACACGTAAATTAGCTTTTCTGCATCTTTTTTAGGCAAGATGTGCCTGATTTTTTAAATGTTACGTAAATGAAAAAATGCAGTCCTTGAGAATTGCTTCACGTGGGAGTTAAAGGACAAGTCCCGATCAAAGATAACGCAGAGATTCTTTACAGTGGTGTTGGATGCCAGGGCAATGCCATCTACATAAACCACATCACCAAATAATTGATCGCTGAGGTGTTCAGGGCTGAGTAAAATAACTTCAGTTTTGTCTGAGTTTAACATCAGGAAGTTGCAGGTCATCCATGTGTTTATGTCTTTAAGACATTCTTGAATTTTAGCGAGCTGGTTTGTCTCCTCTGGTTTGAACGATAGATATAATTGAGTATCATCTGCATACCAATGAAAATGTATGGAGTGTTTCCTGATAATATTGCCCAAAGGAAGCATATATAAGGTAAATGAAATTGGTCCAAGCACCGAACCTTGTGGAACTCTGTGATTAACGTTGGTGGTTATCAAGGCTTCATTGTTTACAAATACAAATTGAGATTAATCTGATGAATAGGATTTAAACCAACTTAGTGCGGTACCTGAAATGCCAATCGACTGATCCAGTCTCTGTAATAGGATGTCATGATCAATGGTGTCGAACGCAGCACTAAGGTCTATCAAAACAACTACGAGTCCTTTATCTGATGCAATTAGGAGGTAATTTGTAATTTTCACCACTGCTGTCTCTGTGCTGTGGTGTTTTCTAAATCCTGACTGAAACTCCTCAAATAAACTATTATGATGTAGAAAGTCACACAACTGATTTGCGAATACTTTCTCAAGGATCTTAGAGAGGAAGGGAAGGTTAGAGATCGGTCTGTAGTTAGCCAACATCTCTGGATCAAGAGTGGGCTTCTTCAGGAGAGGTTTAGTGTGCAGTGTGCCTCTGAGATGTGAGTCCACTGACTTCTGGGACTTCCTGTATCTTGCTGAGTATATTCTTTAAAGAGGTTTCTCTGCTATATTACTACTGTATCTGCTGTATTTAGGTATACTAGAATGCTACTCTGTACTGTCTTTCTTATTTGAACATTTTGAGCTGTGATTTCTTGCTTTTTACACAAGTGACTGAAAAGGTAACAAAACCAGCTAGGATTTAAGTATTTGTTCTGTAATCCAAATCTACTAGGGACTAAACTATATTCTACTTTCTACCTTGAGGTAAATAGACCTTTGTCCTTAATCAGTTTGGCAAGAATTTCACATTCTAGCAAAACTGAAACTTCACTGAGTGCCGACTCTTACCAGTATCGATAAGTGGGCAATTCCTTCAACGACCTGAGGGCGAGCTCGACACTGCTGTAGCTAATTATCGCCAACTCTGGTATAAAACCAGGTGGGGGCTTGAAGCATCAGCTGAAGCGTCAGGGAAGACTCCTCGTATGAAGACTCAGAGGATAAAGACCTAGGAGTCTTTCGTGGGAGTCTTCGGTGGTGGCTGAGGGCGGCTGAGTATAAACATTTCCCTGTGATAAATGTGTTTTCTTTCCATACCTGTGTGCACATCTACTCGTAGATACTATAGACTGCGGACTCGTTCACACATGCATCAAAATCTCTACTCTCTTAATTATCCCACCCGCTCCACACAGACCCAACACCTCGTCACAAGGGGCCTCTGGAACTGCCAGTCAGATAACCGCAAGGCAGACTTCATCTCTGGCTTCGCTATCAAGCAATCGCTGGACTTCCTGGCTCTCACTGAGACTTGGATCACACCAGACAACACATCAACCCCTGCTGCTCTCTCCTCGGCCTTCTCCTTCAGCCACACACCCAGACCCACTGGTCGGGATGGTGGCACACGTCTACTCATCTCACCCAAATGGAGTTTTGCTCTCTACCCGCTTCCATTATTTACCCCACTATCTTTTGAGTTTCCTGCAGTGACGGTTACTCATCCAGTTCATCTAATCATAGTTGTTCTCTACCGTCCACCTGGTTCCTTGGGAGACTTCTTGGAAGAACTAGACGTCCTCCTATTAAACTTCCCAGAAAACGTCCCCCCGCTCATCCTTCTGGGTGACTTTAACATCCAGACAGAGAAGTTATCGGACCTGCTACTCTTACTGTCTTCCTTTGCTCTCTCGCTCAGTCCTTCCCCTCCTACTCACAAAGCTGGCAACCACCTTGACTATATTTTCACCAGAAACTGCTCTACATCTAACCTCACTGTAACTGCACTTCATGTCTCTGACCACTTCTTCTTCTTGTACTCTCTCCCACTCTTTGGAACTGACAACCCTCCCACAACGGACTCTGCACCTGTCCGTCGCAACATCCGCACCCTCTCACCCTCCTCTCTGGCCTCGTCTGTTCTCTTTCTCACTCATGCATCCTGACTCTGCCACTGACACTCTACTCTCTACTCTGTCTTCCTCTTACCACTCGAAACCGCAAGTCCTCTCCGGCTCCGTGGCTGTCCGAACCGGTGCGCGCCGAGAGAGCATCGGAAAGGAAATGGCGAAAATCCAAACACGGCGACGACCTGCTCGCCTATCAATCTCTTCTCTCCTCCTTCTCAGCCTGTACTACCAATCCAGAATCGAATCCTCTTTTTCTAACCCCAAAAAGCTCTTCTCTATTTTTTCCAACCTCCTTGAACCCCCCTGCCCTCCCTCCACCCTTCTACCAAGCCACTTTGTCGACTACTTTACAAAAAAGATAGACGACATACGCTCCTCCTTTACTAATCCATCTTCTATAACTACACCTCCATTAACTTCATCTTCTTCCCCCTCGCTTTCCTCTTTCACCCTCCTGTCTCCCAATCAAGTTCTTACCTTTGCATGCTCCTCCAAACGTCCAACAGGAGAACTTGTGTGTTTCAGGGACAGAAATGATGAACAACAATGCACAAGCACAATATGTCTGCATGTGGGACGAGCTGGGAAAATACAGCCCTTTGAGAGAATGGACGCAGCTCTGTTGAATTATACATGAAGCAGAAGGAACCAAATCAACTGAGTGAGGCATTGTTGTGGTATGAATAAATGGTGCATAATTGATACAGGCTCTCTCACTTTGTGTGTACCTGTTTGCAAATTTCCATGTGGAGCTATGATGCAAAGCAGGTCAGGGGATCTGAGGGATACAGTGTCACTGATCGAATGATGCATAGTCTTAATGCTTTATGTAAATGCACACCGCTGGCTCCACCACACTTCCATGTATTATTGTTCCAACTTACCACTGGAACAAACTACAAGAAAATATGGTGTTCCCTTTAAAATATTGAATATTTACACAGTAGTGGGGCTGCGTATTGTTGAATAATGATGATGCCTGTACCAACACCAGTACTCTTAAAGTTACTGTGAAGAACTTTGAACTGGTTTGTAACAGGTTTCTCCATTACCCGGTGAGTCTCGGACGTAACAGAGGTAGCAACACGACTTGATGTTTGTTCCAAAATACTTTTATTAATACAGTCTCCGAATGACGGCTCCTCACCTCTTTTCTCTCCCCTCTCAGACCCTCCTGCTCTTTATTGGGGAGAGACACAGACAGATTAACCCCAGCTGAGGCTGATTAACCCTCAGCCCAAGCTGAGACTGATTAGACATCATTCTGGCACTGTTCCCTGAACCACACCCCCGCTCCACCCACTCTACAGCTGAGCCTAACCACACCCCACTGCCACATACCTCCACCGCCTGTCTTAGGCCAGGGTGCCATCTGGACAAAATATCCCCCAGCCCTCTATTCGACGCATCAGTCTGCAGAGTAAAAGGGAGAGAGAAGTTTGGCGTGTGAAGGAGTGGTTCCCCACAGAGAGCTTGTTTTACCTTCTCAAACACCAACTGGCACTGCTCCGTCCACTGGACCGGATCTGAGGCACCTTTCCGGGTTAGGTCAGTCAAGGGGCTGGTCAGCTCCGCAAAATTTGTAATGAAGCGCCTGTAGTAACCAGCCAGCCCCAAAAACTGCCTCACCTCTTCTTTTGTCTTGGGTGGGGGGCAGGCGGCGATGGCGGCAGTCTTGTCTACCTGAGGGCGCACCTGCCCGGCGCCCAAGTGGTACCCAAGATACCGTACCTCCCTCCGTCCAACTGCACACTTCCCTGGGTTGGCAGTCAGCCCCGCCTACCTAAGGGACTCCAGCACCGCGCCCACCCGCTGCACATGCTCCGCCCAGGTGGTGCTGTGGATAATCACATCATCCAAGTAGGCGGCAGCATATGCTGCGTGCGGATGCAGCACCTGGTCCATGAGGCGCTGAAAAGTGGCTGGGGCCCCAAACAACCCAAAGGGAAGCGTGGTGAATTGGTATAAACAAAACGGAGTGGAGAAGGACGTTTTTTCCTTGGACTCTGGCGACAGAGGAATCTGCCAGTATCCCTTGGTTAAATCCAGGGTCGTAAAAAAACGCGCAGTGGCCAATCGGTCCAGGAGTTCGTCGACCCGGGACATTGGGTAAGCATCAAACCGTGACACGTCATTCACCCTGCGATAGTCCACGCAGAACCTTCTAGATCCATCTTTCTTGACAACAAGAACAATAGGGCTACACCAGGCACTGTGCGACTCTTCTATTACCCCCATCTCCAGCATAGCAGCCAATTCCCTCTAAACCACTTTTCTCTTGTGTTCAGGTAACCTGTAGGGCCGTAATCGCACCGTCACGCCCGGAGGAGTCTCAATTCGGCCCAGATTCGGCCGCCATCAACGGGCCAGAGCCGTTTTAGTGCTGGTTGCCGATAAACCCGGCTGCCATGTCGCAGCCAGAATAGGCCCGTTTCTATAATGCCAGATACGGCAACCATCAACACGCCAGAGCCGTTTTAGTGCTGGTTGCAGATAAACCCGACTGCCATTTGTCAGCCAGAATAGGCCCGTTTCTGTAACATCTACATCTGAGCCATATATGGCAAAAATGAACTGGGCCAAAGCTGGCTCACATTTGGCCTCATCGAGCCGGAACACAGCCGTGTCAGCCGACACTCAGCCACAATATGGCCGAGTCCGCTGGCTACCTTGGTGGTAGCACGCAGAAGTGAACTGGACTTTATTGATTCATTTATGGTTAATTTCATAGGGAAAGATAAAACCTCACCTGTCACATCTTCACCACCTGCACTTGTGTAAATTAGCAAAGTGTGAAAATAAAGCCAGTGACAGGTCATGCACAATTACACCATATTCTCATTATCAGTCCTAATCATAATATACACCAAGTTCACTAGAAGAAAACTCCATCCATCCATCCATTTTCAATACCGCTTATCCTCATTAGGGTCGCGGGGGCGCTGGAGCCTATCCCAGCTGACATAGGGCGAAGGCAGGGGACACCCTGGACAGGCCGCCAGTCCATCGAGGGCACATGTAGGGACATACAACCATTCACACCTATGGGCAATTTAGAGATCAATTAACCTGCAGCATGTCTTTGGACTGTGGGAGGAAGCCGGAGAGCCCGGAGAGACGCTGCCACGGGGAGAACATGCAAACTCCACACAGAAGGACCGCTCCGACCGGGAATTGAACCCACGGCCCTCTTGCTGTGAGGCGACAGTGCTAGCCACTACACCACCGTGCAGCCTAGAAGAAAACTCAAATAATACAATTGTTAAATTGTGTTCGCCGATCAAACCTCCTTTTTTAAATGATGTTCCAGGGTGGTGAATAACACTGATCATCACAATAATTTTGGAAGCAATCACTCTGATTGCTGTAAACCTATAAATACTGCTGTGTCACTTGTGTCTTAGACTGCATGGTAGATACTCTGGCACTGCGAGGACTACGTTAATGGAAGAATTAGGAAGGAACGAGTTCAAGGATCACCTCATCCACAAGCACCTCCATTTCTGTGTCAACAATTCCTTTTCTTTGTCTTCCTCTCAGTAGTTGCAGTGATTCAACGTAAAGAACTATTGATAAGCAGCTCACTTCTTTGCATCAACATTCATAAGGCGCTTTGCATTGATCGTTTGCGGTTGAATATTTTCCGTGGAGAGGGCGGGATGTGAGGTTGAACCATGTGCGCACATTTCCAAGTTGATTTGGGATATGTAAAGGCTAGGTTTTATGAATCGTAATATAAATAACATGTCCTCATTACGCAAACATCAAGCATAAATCCTACACACTGTTTTATAAATGAGACCCCTGAGCCGTATCAACGGGTGGTGGTGCACTGCAAGGAGCTAGTTAGGTCCCTCTAGTCATGGATTTTTTATGCTTGAGCTCAGCCTAGACACGGTTGTCCCCTTCTTTCTTCGGGAAATAATGCCATAAGCATATAGAGTTTTCCATTTAAAGTAGCATCATATTTTTCTGTTGACTGTAGAGGTGAATACATGTTACATCTCTTTGAAAGTGAGTGCACTGTGGAGTTTTCTTGGGAACAAAGTTTATGTTTGCATTCAGTGGATATCAATCTGATGGTGATAGTAGATAAAAAAGGATCACCAAAGTCGTGAGTATTCATCGGGTAGGAACTATGTTGCGACATGTTACTGTAAATGTGAACACTATAGCTGCTGCTGGCACTAAAGGAAACATCATTGATGGAAATAAGTCAGGGGAT
Source organism: Cyclopterus lumpus (assembly GCF_009769545.1). Classification (NCBI taxonomy): domain Eukaryota; kingdom Metazoa; phylum Chordata; class Actinopteri; order Perciformes; family Cyclopteridae; genus Cyclopterus; species Cyclopterus lumpus. Next base: position 10,239,066 of record NC_046970.1, on the reverse strand, counting down.
CACCAAAGTCTTTAAGATTGATCATTCGGCATCATGTGTGACACTTTATATAATCCAACCAATGTGTCGGACTGTTTTCCTATGCCACAGGAAAATTGAGGAGATCATCAAAGACACTCCAAGCATGGCTTAAAGCAGGAGTCAGACAGGTGAAAAGCAAACAGGTTAAGCTAAGTACACAACCTCAGTATTATTAAAACCTAACCTTTCTTTTATCTGAGTTCAAGGTCAGTTATGATCTGATTACTGTCAATGTTCACATTGCTGTCTGCAAGCAATACTATCTAGAAGGAATACATTTAGAGTGGTTTAAGTATATATTACTTTATTTACATGAAGTGGGTGTCATATTAACAGGCAGCTCCACACTGCATTAACCTCTGCATGTGAAAACAGGTGTTTTACGTTCTGATCACACCGATAATTTCTGTGTTTTAAAATTCTACACTTGTGTATGGTGCATATAAAGAGCTGCATTATGCTCTTAAGCACCCGTATCCAGTTTTACACATGAAAAAAGAAGACCTCTGGCAGTACAGTGTGTGTGCTGCTCTCCAATTCTCCCGTTTAGCTCCCCTTGAACACCACACATTTAATGAGTATAACCACTTTTGACTCAAAGTCCATTAAAAAAACGACAAAGAATACAACTTGAAGTTGTTTTTTTTAATTGTTTTTGGATCTCTTTCACATTTACATTTAAGCCTGTTTTTATTTGTTTGTGTTCTCATCGTTGAGATTCTAACTGTTGGAGCAGTAATTAACCTCAACCAGTGCGTCAAACTATGCCTGGTTGGTCCTTGAATTGGGGGGAATTGTTTCTGGACAGTCCTTAAATTTGATATTTAAGAATGTGTGTAATGTAATGACATACTTGTTGATCCTTTACCCATATGAAGCGAGAGATTTTATTCATACATACATAGTCTGACTCAAGTTCAAGTTCCTTTTAGTTTGTTGTTGTCTTCATCAAAAGCCCATAGTCAGTTACACATTTCACTGACTGCTGTTATTAGTTACAGTTTACAAATGACATATCATGGTTACTTTCAGAATGATAAATAATACGTTTTGTAACTGGATATATCTTTTTGGCAGACTAAATACTGCTTGATTGCCATCCATCAAAAATCATGTCAAATGTTTGACCGACCTGGGTACAGTCTAAGCACATATTTGGGTCGAATTAATATCATGTTTGGTGTCTCTTTGTCGCCACAATCTAATCAAATCCAAGTCTACAGTACCTATAGAGAAATAAATTAATATTTTGAAGATGATCTGTTCATTAGAGAAAGTATTAGGGAGCCCTGATTCTGGTGTACATGGTAGGATGGTTCTCACTGGCATAAAAAAAGGCTCTATTACATCCTTTACCCTGCAGCTACAAGTGACTCCAACAAACTCTTTCAGCTTACTCAATGACAGACTGAACTTTGTGATCGGTAGCTGATAACAGCCATAGCCAGTAGTGTTGTGTGGCCTTGGGATTTGGCTGTTGTAAAGCTCTGTTCTGCTGTCTCGGATGAGCCACAGTCTCACACTGTACATAGCTCCTCTGCTAGGCTTCTGAAAGAGACTACATTACATTACATTACATTACATGTCATTTAGCTGACGCTTTTATCCAAAGCGACTTACAATAACTAAAGCCCTATTCACATAGGACTAGTATTACCAGGGGACCTCATGTTATTGAGAATTACCACCCAAGTCTGTGTTCCATGCAGTGCATTGACACAGGATAAACAAACAATTTACTTACCTTTAATTTACTGACATTATCCTTGGATATGATGTCAAGGCTCTGTGTAACATCAGGCAGCAACCTCCAGTTCTGAAAACCTGCAATATTTTTACCGACCAGTAGGGGCGACTCTTCTGGTTGCAAAAATACGTCTGGTTGTATAGAAGTAAATTAGAAAATGGCTCTGCTTCTCTAAATGTATTACCTTAGTAAACATTGTAAACATGAGTTAATGGTCTCAATCTGTAGTTTAAATTCTTCTTCAATACAGCATGATCATTTAGTAATCATAGTATCATAATAATCATACTAGCTTAAAGTCCTGGCAACGGGGACGCTGGCGAAACTTAGCGACGTCTAGGACTGTTTTTATTTGGGTTTTTGCTACCTTTCTTTTACAATTTAACATTCATTTGAATTTTAAAAAATAGTTTTAATTATTTAATTTTATTTGACAGTGTAGCCATTCTTCTGACTTAATTATTCTGCAAATCTTTGGATTATTTTTTTTTTTGTGATTGCCGTTGGCTCCTGCTCTCCACCACTGCGATCTGGTCAACTGGCGTTGGCTGGCCGGCGGCTGCTAACGGGCCAGCCGACTCCCTGCTGGATTCTCTCCACCGCTGCCGCCTGGACAATCCTGGACAACTGGCATTGGCTGGCTAGCCGATGCTGCGGTCCTGGTGCTCCGTGGTCCAGTCCGTGGTTGGCGATTGCATCCTCGTGGTTACCACTGCTGCTCACTGCACTCTGACCACTGACATGGATGAAAACCAAATTTCTGAAACTTAACTGTGATAAATCTGACATGAACATCATCCGTCCCAAATCCCTCACTAAAACCAGTCATAACTTCTGCCTCACCATCGACACCTCCCTCCCCACACATCAGCAACCTCAGAGTCATGTTTGACAGCAACCTCTCCTTTTGAACAGATCACGACAAAACATAGTCCGTCTCCGCCCATCACTCTCCTCATCTGCTGCTGAAACTTTGATCCACGCCTTCATCACCTCCAGAATCGACTACTGCAACAGTATTCTTCATGGCACATCATCCACAATCCTAAATAAACTCAGAACTCATCCAGAACTCTGCTGCTCGCCTGCTCACCCACTCCTGCTCCCGTGATCACATCACCCCTGTTCTCCGCAACCTCCAGTGGCTCCCCGTCCTACCACGGATCCAATACAAAGTCCTTCTCCTCACTCACGAAGCCTACTATAATCAGGCCCCCTCCTACCTCACTGACCTTTTCCAACACCACACTCCATCCCTTCGGCTCCGCTCCTCTGATGCCAACCTCCTGTCCATTCCACTCAGGACTAAGCACCGGACATAGGGTGACAGAGCCTTCTCCATAGCTGCCCCCTCCCACTGGAACTCTGTCCCCAAACACATCCGAGACTGCACTGACCTTTATATATTCAAATCACCTTTTCAGAACTGCTTTCTATATGTGACTAATGTGTGTTCTATGCTTTTAGTGTATAGCCCTTTTCTGATGATTTTTAAGTTTGTAAAGTATCTTGGAAAATTTTAAAAAGCTATATAAATGAAATGTAATATTATTAAAAATAAATAATTTTGTAAATTATGATCCATTTAGAGTCAAATAGACCATAAAGCAGGGTACACTTTAGGGCAGGGCTAACTTGTGATTGACACGTCTCTACCATATGTTGTCTGGTCACAGTGTGTTGCACATCTACACAGTTTACAAGACCTCTGGCTCCTCCGTGCCCATGCAAATGTGTCTCCATTTTGTGTAGGGAGATGGACTTCCTGAATTTTCACCCGAAATGCTGTCAGAACTTTCTGATTTCTCATATTGCCAACGCAGCCTCCAACATTCTTTGGGACTGGGAGAGAGGCAAGAAAAGGGTATGTGTGGCAGTGGGGTGTGGTTAGACTCAGGTGTAGAGTGGGTGGAGCGGGGATGTGGTTCAGGGAACAGTGCCGGGATGATGTCTAATCAGTTTCAGCTGGGGCTGAGGGGTTAATCAGCCTCAGCTGGGGTTAATCTGTCCTTCTCAATAAAGAGCAGGAGGAAGAGCGAGGAATGGGACCCGAGCCTGTATGTGTGTTTGTCAGCAAATAAAGCCTTTTGAAACGACCTCAAGCTGTGCGCTGCCTCTGTACAAGTCCGAGACTCACCGGGGAACAGGGAAACCTGTTACAGTGGAGCCCAATGTGGGGCGGACAGAGGGAAAACCGAGAGCAGCAGCCGGAGGTGCCGAGCCAGTCGATCGTGGCGCTAGGGCAGATGCTGGCGGGGATCGCTGCGATGCAGAGGGACCAGGCGGAGATGAACCGTCAGTTCATGGGGTAGCTTCAGGTCCAGGCGGAGAGGCAAGCGTTCGCCCTGGAGCAGCTCGCAGCACGGACAGCTGCGGTTCCACCGCCGGCGGCTTCCTCCGCGGGTATAGACGTGGCCCTTCACCGGATGACAGCAGGGGACGATGCCCAGTCCTTCCTCGACTCGTTCGAGGCAACAGCGGAGGCGTGTGGCTGGCCTGCTGCCGAGTGGGCGGTCCGGCTCTTGCCTCTGCTGGCTGGGGAGGCACAGACAGCGGCCCTGGGACTCCCCCCGGCAGCCAGGCAGAGCTATCCGAATGTGCGCAAGGCGGTGATCGACCGGATGGGCCTGTCCCCAGAGGACCACCGGCGGAGGTTCCGTGAGGCCAGGCTGGGGCCGGAGGACCGTCCCTTCGCTTTTGCGCAGCGGCTCGAGGACGCGGCCACCAGATGGCTACAACCCGGGGGTCCGGGAACGGCGCTGGAGGTGGTGGAAAAGCTCGTCCTCGAGCAGTTTGTCGGCGGATTACCGTCCGGGACCGCGGCGTGGGTCCGCTGCCACCGGCCGTCGCTGCTGGTGACTGCCGTCACCCTAGCGGAGGACCACCTGGCGGTTCATGCACCTGGTCAGGGGGACAGCGGTCTCATGCCGGCTTCGTTCCGGCCAACACCTGCCCCGCGGAGGAGGCCACCCACACAGGCCCTGGCGGGGTCGACGCCGGCACAGTGTCCGGCACCCCTCCCGCGGGTCCCCGAGCTACCGCCCACCGACAGCACCGGCACTCTTCTTGACCTACAGGGGGGTTCTCGAACACCAGGGCAGGAGTGTTGGAGGTGCGGGCAGCCCGGGCACTTCCGGACGGAGTGCCCGCTGATGGAGGTGGGCCAGGTGATTCGGGTTGCCGGCTCTCCAACACCTTCCCCCGGTCCGGGAGTGACGTTCCGGTACAAATCCAGGGGGGGACACACCAGGCGATGGTGGATTCGGGCTGTACGCAGTCTATGATCCACCAGAGCCTGGTTCGACCCGGGGCATTGATGGAGGCGGTGTTGCGTTCTGACAGGGGTGGAGCTACACAGATTTATCACCTCAACCTCCTAAAAGCATGGAGGGAGACAGAGTCTGTTTCTCTGGTGTCTGCGGTATCTGAGAGAGAGAGGAGCTGGGGCCTGAGGTCCCAAAATCCACCAATCCGGCCTCGCTCCTTTGTGAAGACCATCTCTCCGGGACCCAGAGAACAGATATTGCCCAGTTGCAAGAGCGGTTTTCTGACGTGTTTTCTCTCCTGCCAGGATGCACAAACCTCATCATGCACCAGATTGAGACTCCTCCGGGCGTGACGGTGCGGTTACGGCCCTACAGGTTACCTGAACACAAGAGAAAAGTGGTTCAGAGGGAATTGGCTGCTATGCTGGAGATGGGGGTAATAGAAGAGTCACTCAGTGCCTGGTGTAGCCCCATCCTTCTTGTTGTCAAGAAGGATGGGTCTATACGGTTCTGTGTGGACTATCGCAGGGTGAATGATGTGTCACGGTTTGATGCTTACCCGATGCCCCGGGTCGACGAACTCCTGGACCGACTGGGCACTGCGCGTTTTTTTACGACCCTGGATTTAACCAAGGGCTACTGGCAGATTCCTCTGTCGCCAGAGTCCAAGGAAAAGACGGCCTTCTCCACTCCATTTGGTTTGTACCAATTCACCACGCTTCCCTTTGGGTTGTTTGGGGCCCCAGCCACCTTTCAGCGCCTCATGGACCAGGTGCTGCGTCCACACGCTGCATATGCTGCCGCCTACTTGGATGATGTGATCATCCACAGCACCACCTGGGCGGAGCATGTGCAGCGGGTGGGCGCGGTGCTGGAGTCCCTGAGGCAGGCGGGGCTCACTGCCAACCCAGGGAAGTGTGCAGTTGGACGGAGGGAGGTACGGTATCTGGGGTACCACTTGGGCGCCGGGCAGGTGCGCCCTCAGGTAGACAAGACTGCCGCCATTGCCGCCTGCCCGCCGCACAAGACAAAAAAAGAGGTGAGGCAGTTTTTGGGGCTGGCGGGCTATTACAGACGGTTCATCCCAAACTTTGCGGAGCTGACCAGCCCCTTGACTGACCTCACCCGGAAAGGTGCCTCAGATCCGGTCCAGTGGACGGAGCAGTGCCAGTTGGTGTTCGAGAAGGTAAAGCAAGCTCTCTGTGGGGAACCACTCCTTCACACACCTAACTTTTCTCTTCCTTTTACTCTGCAGACTGATGCGTCGAACAGAGGGCTGGGGGCTGTTTTGTCACAGCAGGTAGAGGGGGTTGACCGCCCAGTCCTGTACATCAGCCGGAAGCTGTCAGAGAGAGAGGCCAGGTACAGCACGGTGGAGAAGGAGTGCCTGGCCATCCGGTGGGCGGTCGACTCCCTGCGCTACTACCTCCTGGGACGCTCATTCACCCTCTGGTCGGACCATGCCCCGCTGCAGTGGCTCCACCGCATGAAAGATACCAACGCCCGGATCACTCGGTGGTATCTGGCTTTACAGCCTTTTAATTTCAAGATGATCCATAGGCCGGGGACGCAGATGGTCGTGGCCGACTTCCTCTCCCGCTCTCATGGGGGGGAGGGGGGGGAGTAGGTTAGGCCAGATGGCACCCTGGCCTAAAACGGGCGGTGGAGGTATGTGGCAGTGGGGTGTGGTTAGACTCAGGTGTAGAGTGGGTGGAGCGGGGGTGTGGTTCAGGGAACAGTGCCGGGATGATGTCTAATCAGTTTCAGTTGGGGCTGAGGGTTAATCAGCCTCAGCTGGGGTTAATCTGTCCTTCTCAATAAAGAGCAGGAGGAAGAGCGAGGAACGGGACCCAAGCCTGTATGTGTGTTTGTCAGCAAATAAAGCCTTTTGAGTTTGACCTTTGTGTTAGGCAGTGGCACACTGTAAAATGTAATAAGTTGACTTTACTTGAAAAACATGAGGAAACCGATTGCCTCAACATTTCTAAGTAAAGTAGCTCAATAATTTTAAGTTCTTAAAACTGAAAAAAACTGAGTTTAGGCAACTCATGTAATTGCAGTAAACATTAGTATAGTTAACTAAAAATTATGAATTAGGTTAACTTTAAAATGTAAATTCACACAACTTAAAGATATGAGTGAAGTTAACTTAAAATCTTTAATTATGTTGACAAAAAAGTCAGTTCAGATAACTTAAAGATCCAAGTTATATTAAGTAAGCAGTACTAATAAGAAAGAGTTATCTTTACTAGTCCAAGCCTCCACATTACTAGGAAATAATCAGGAAACCGATTGCCTTACAATTCTCAAGTAAGCTGAACTACAACTACTATAAGCTGTTGAAACAAAGATAGAGAACAGTTATAATGGAAGACAACGTTTATTTATAAGAAAAACAAATGTATTTTTTAGTTTTTGTCCTCACACATTTTCTTAAGATCAAACAACGTGCTTAAAATGCTTGACGTTTTGCCAGATTAAGTTTTGGAACACAGACTATGATAAACACAGTTTTGGCATTTGCAAAATTCCACTACAGAAAACCTGGCATGTCACAGATGGACAGAAGCAATATATGTCATGTGTACAGATAAACAGAGTTACAACACATTCAATGAATATGACAGAATGTATGAACCGACCTCCACAATCCATATTGTAATAAATCCGAAGAGTAGGCACATGGCATGTGGAAGACTGTCATGGTCACCCATCACTACTGTTCCGTCCAAAACGATGGCAGTAGCTGTAGACTCCAGGTGCAGCGAGTGAGGAGAGGCCACAGTGTCTCAGCATTCACTGTCAGGATCCCCATGGAGGTGTGGGACACATGTCCAGAAGGTCACCGGAGTCCTAACAACAATATCAGCATAAAAAACACAATTACATATCAAATGTCACTTTGCATTTCTATGGTAGAACACACAATGGTTATATTTGTGCCTTACAGCAAAACAGGGCTCCACAAAATCAACCAATCGAAGCATTGAAGAGACAGAGACACTAAGACAAAGCTAAATTCTGATATTATTAGATAATCAAGTAAAAGAAGATGCTCCTCCAGAGTGAGTTCTTTGATTCATTCATTCATCATATAATTCACTGAATGGTTGCAAAAGCTAATAAAGAATATGGATTATCACAAGGACTGGGGTATTTACATATAAGGATGATATTTGAATGGAACAACAATAATAGCACAAATGTAAACACAACATAATGTAGAAGAGCCTGAGAACAACAGGTTGATGCAGTGGCATCAAACACTAAGTGAAATAGAAATGACAGCTTGTTAGCCCTGATCAGGATCCTTTGGTGTGTTTCCGTAAGGTCAAGTCGCAGCTTCACGCCATCCAAAACTCAAATACAGGAGGCTGATCTGTTGCAGTAGAGCGAGCATGTTGCCCAAAAGCATAGGCAACAAATAAATGGTGATGATGTTACAAAACAAAAAACAACAGGATTTTCTCTTGTAACAGGAGATATTAGTAGAACCCCTCTACTATCATGCAGACATGTGAAGGTGTACAGATACCCGTTTGAGTGTGATATGAGTTTTTTATTTTATTCTTGAAAGCATTTGAGTTTTGAATGGGGCGACTTGAGAGCTGCAGCTGGACCCGACTGGAAAGACATGAGATACCACCAAAAAGGGCCCCAATCAGGAATAAGTGATCAGTGAATCAAGAGAGATAGATTGGGCAGTTAAATAATGTTGAGTAAAGTCTACTTACAAAGCCTGTCTTGAAGAAGTGTGTGTTCTCATCTCCAAGGATGACAGGAAGGTCACGGAGGACTGCTGTTCGCTTCCCAGTCACATCTGTACTCAAACAAATATCTCAAACACACACACACTTCCTAAGTGTTAAAGGACAATCAATTGACAGCTCTGCATGCAATGGCACTACTTTAGTAACCACATAAAGAAAAATTACTTTGCTTGAGAAACTTACCCCTGGTGTGACTTGTGCAAATATTCATTAAGTTTCTGGCTGACACTTCTCCAGGAAGCGAGGAGGAGTGCATTTGTCGAGTTCTTTGAAGAACTCTGCTTGCAGATTTTTGTTTGATAAACGACAGAACTCAGCCAGAATCTAAAGGAAAGAGTATGATAATTTAAGATTTAGTCACATTACCTACACAATACAAAACGTAGAGTACCGCTTGCTGTTGGGACACGGTGCCACTCGCTGTGGTCGAGAGGTCAGCCGTCATACGGTTGTTGTTGAATTACTCCTCGTTCAACTTAACCTAACATTACATTTCATCTTCATTCAATGACAGTAAGGTTGTGCGACTCCCGTAATGCGGTTCAGGGCACACGAGTGAAACAGCCACGGTTATTAATACCCACTAACATCCTGTCTACCATTAAAAAAATGCTTAACGTGACGTTATATGTTAAGTACGTTAATTTTAAATTGGTAAACGGATAAACTGGTTTAGAAATTTGACTCGTTTCCCGACAAGGTCCCTTCCACCCATGTACATGACAATAAAAAAAAGACATGCTTACCGAATTCAAGAGTGGCCCTGAAAGATTGACAATTATCATTGCACCCGCTAATAAGCACGCTAAGCTTGCTGAAACGCAAGTTGTGGTTATATTTACACTAAAGCTCTTCTAGAGGGGTTACACACGGTGGACTTGACGGGCTAGCTAGCTTAAACGCTAGCTAACGTTAGCTTTCGAAATAGAAGACGCAAAGTTAACATCTAACCAATAATTAACATATGAAGAATATGGCGAAGAGACGACGATGTTGGCTAAATAGATGAACGGTAGCGTTTTATTATCAAGCGGAAACTTACCTTAAGATAACTTGACACAATGGCGCTTTCTTCCCGCTTCGTCATTCCGCCTCTCAAAGAACGTCTTCAGTGGTCAACTGCGCATGCGTATTCGAGTCGAGCGCTGCCGAGTGCGGCCGAGTGCGGCTGAGTTTCCCCGAGCTTTCCAAATGGGTCCTCCTCACTCGTTTTTTTTAAGTAAAGGTTACTTAAGATGATAAGTTTAATAACTTTACTCACCAGAAAGTGTTCTTTACCAAGTTTCTTTAAGTATGGTCAACAAATTAAGCAGACGATGAGTTAAGCTCACTATTTTTTTTTAAGTAAGGTCAGCAATTACATTTTACAGTGCAGTGTGTGGTGGAATTTTTACTTGAGAAGTTACGTTTTTAATAATTGTTTTTGAACCGAGTGGTGTTGGTTGATTGCAGAGTATATAGCCTGGTTTATAGCATCTTCAACCGATCTGTTAACCCGATAAGCAAATTGATATGGCTCCGTGAGTGGAAATATACAGGTTCAAAAACTTTCATAGGCAATGAAATAAGGGCTACTGACCTGAAGTTTTTTTTTTGCATACTTACGGACTGGGACAATGGTTGATAAAAACATTTTTAAATGACTGTGAAACTGCATATTGTTGCAAACGTCAGTAAATACAGGGGGCCAATTGGCCCTGCTTCTCTTCTTTTCCTTTGTTTTTTGAAAAGCTTCATCAGCCGGTTCTCCATCTCTGGGATGGAGAACCATTGATCCAAACAACTTGTTCAGGTGCTAATCAAAAAGAAAACTGAAGGCGATACTCATACAAAAGATCTGGACACTGATAAACTGATAGCTGCCTGCTCTTTTGATTTAATGGAGAAACATTTAAATCGAACAGAGATTTTGATCAGGCATTGTATATGTTATCAGGCAATATATCATATTATATAGACAAAAACACATTCATCACTCATGCTGTGATTGTTACATCAACAGATATTAAAGGTTCACTGTATCTCCCTCTGTGTGAGTTGTAATCAGAGCTTCTCTGTGCTTTGTTCTGGCTGCTTGAACCTTTTAGTGCATACCCTATAGTGATATTGTGTGTTAAGGGCAAAGAATGTCTCTCTTTTTTTTCAGAAGGATGGTGTTGATGTCTGCTCCCCTTGTGGGGGTTTACACATGTTCCATCCCAATGTATCTCACTGTGGATAGATTGTGTTGGAATGATTTAAAAGAAGTCAACATTTGCCTTGTAATTAAGGATCTGTTTGTCAGTTTCCTATCAAGATCTGTTACCTATTTTTCTTGTTCTTCAATAAAAGTAAAATGTGTCAATGCTTTCTGGGACAATGTGGCTGCAATGTGCTAATCTGTTGACTAAATGTGAAAACTGCAGCTTCTGAAGCACGCATGTTGACATGTAGGCCAGTGGTGTATCCCGATGTGTCAAACTACAATGACATGCCAAGACGCCACCTGTATGGGCTTACTTAGGACCACCATAAAACATAACTGTGTTTTGATGCAAGAAGGAGGTGAGAGGGATGGCTTAGCCACAAAAGGCCCCTGCTCTATCTGACCAAACTGCATTTAATCCAGTAGCATAAGGTATAGAATGAGCCCTTGTGCACGATGTTATGAAGGGCCCTAGTTTCGTACCACCGCTTTTATTTTCAAAGGTGTGACTACTTGCTCAGCTTGCAGATGTGCTCAGCTGGTCCATCATGATAGATGTTGTGCCTGAACTAGCTGTACCCTATATCGTATCATCCTGTTGTATGACATGAACATTACCTAGCAATCATTTTATATCTGTAAACAAAAAAACCATGTTGGAGATGTGGTTACCTCTTGGAAGGAAACAATCTCTCTTTTATTAACAGGCATATTTCCAAAACGCAATTCTGACTCACTTGAAAGGACAGAATTGGACCATTCTCAGCCCAACACAATGTTGGAAGGCCACTCTCACCCCACCCCGGCCCCAGTCGGCACTGTCTATATTTATGCCCCTGATTAAATCATCTTCTAATTTTAACTTTACTTGCCATTATAGTGATATAAATACATAATCACAGCATGATTTTGCTTACGTTTAGTGTACTACTTCACCTTGCATTGCCTTAATTGATGCCTTTAGTAAAGTCAATAAATCATTACTTAACCAGGTCCTTCCAGATGGGCTCCTTCTAGTGAAACGAGGGGGCTCTGTCTCATGTGGATCTATTTTGAAGTTATTAATATGAACAAAAAGCTATAGGATCCCTGGGGAGCTCATATCTATTATTACCTATTATTATGAGACACGTGCTCTCTATTAAACCGAGCGACTGTGCGTTCTAGATCCGGCGCTAGGATCCAGAGGAATGACCTCTCTCTCTCTCCCATTTCTCTCTCTCTCCATCCTTTTTTCTCTTCCTCTCTCGCTCTCTCTCTTCCCCTCAAGACTGTTTTAAAGTATCTGCCAGATCTGGGCTCATACGCTATTTCCTGGGTGGACGGAGGAATGGAAAGCTTCCAGCGCCTGTCTACCACCAACACCAATACCGACTCTCCCCTCGCTGGGTGCCTGACGAGCGCTGCCTCCACCGCCGCAGCCGCAGGAGCGACGACGCGCCGTGTGGACCGTCGCTGCTAGTCTCCATCAAACCCGCTATAGCCTTGCTGAACATACACGCTCCTACACAACAGCCGTTATCCGCGTGTTATGCTTATATCCGGGGATATTGGGCTTTTATCGGGACGGAAAGACTCTCTACTGGACCTCTGACCATCTCTCCTCCCTCCATCGTGCCCGGTCTCGGTCTGCGCTGCGTCTCCGGCGCTGCTTTTTACGCAGCGAAGGCGTCGCTGAATCGCCCGCAAAAAGGGAGAAACTCAACAGTTGTTGCGGCTTATTGTTTGCATGTCGACGTGCACATTACTGCCATGTGGAGGCTACTGCATTCGTGTTGTTGCTGCTGGTGGATTTTCTCACTCATTCTGCTTGCCTTCGTGCTCCTCCGGGCCGAGTGTCATCCTGGTAAGTTTCACACCCCTACAAGTATAACACTGGGCTGGTTTGTTGCTCGTGTCCATGAAGGAATGTGGTCGTCACGGTGTGGTTGTCGGGACAAAACGCATCTCTAACAGGCTGATAGAATACAGTCCTCTCATTGATCCTGTAACGCTTCCCCGACACCGGCACAACGACTGGAAACAGTCGGACACACAGAAAGGCAGTTAGTGAACGGATTAGTATGCAGCGGAGTGACCTGTTAGAACCTCCTCATATCAAACTTTGTCTTTTAGGAGCGCGTTTTGCCTGCCTTCCCTCTCTCTGGTGGAACTTAGTCATCCCTCTTTGACTCTGCAGTTCCCGTTAAATAGCAATCTAACTAGGACAAAATATACAAAGGGTTGAGCCAGCTTTAACTAAGCAGTCGGCAGGGGAGGCTGGTAGTGTGGTCAAACCTCTGGGTAGATGTAACGAGTAAGATGGGATGTCTTGTCAGCCAGCGGCGCGCACGCCAACGCCGTTATCTCACCGCCTGAAAAGCAAGGCAGCAGGGCTGTGAAGCACTCTCCGGCACACACATGACAACTGCAGATGAGGCTTAAATCTGTGCTGAGGGGGAACCAGACCTCGTGCCTGTGTTTGGGGTAGTCACGTAGACCCCTCTGAAGAGTTCCACCAACCATCAGATGTGGCTCTCTATATGAGGAGCACTTTGCGTTTTGAATGGGGAGAAACAAAATGCTTTTTTCCCTCTAATTCGTCTAATCTCCAGATATTACATAAAAGAATTGAACTATTTACCACATTCATTTTGCAAAGGCAGCCGTCTGCTTCAGTTACAGCTAAACCAAAGACCCCTGGGCCCTGGACCACCGTGTGGCAGGTTCAAAGCCTCAGGGGCCAACACCTGAAGAGGAACAACACCTCTCTGATGTTTTTTTTTACTTAAAGACAGGAGGAGGAATCTGTTGTATCAAATTGGAAAATAAATCCAACAAATCAAGTTTGACCTTGACCAAAGTGTTCATGTGCACTCCATGGGAAAAAGCCAAGAAACATCTTCCACAATTTAGCAGACTGTCCAACCCTATCATGGCTGTATGCGTTAGTGATGTTTTCGTGTTCACCACCAGCTTTAAATCAAATTCATATTATGTGCATATGTGATCATATTTTACAAATGACCTCCCTCTGTGAGCATCTTTGTCGTCCGATATTAATCATTACTGTTAGACCGTATTTAAAAGAAGTTGCACGATATGGATGAAATTAAAAAATCCCAATATTTCTAAGCAAATCCCTCTTTACTGCGATCATGGAATTTGGCATGACTAATGGTGCTTTCAGAGGATTCAATTACAAGACAAAATAAGCAAAAGAGAATGATGGACGTGTGGATGTCGAGTGATAGTTTGTTTCACTCAGCCAGAGCACACTGAGAGGCTCAGAGACATAATTCAGCTTGTAAAACGAATAAACAGCACATTTAAAATGGAACCCAGCCTTCACATAAGTCCAAGTGTGTCATGTCGTGAAGTTAATAGCATTTTGATATAATACCCGGCTCTGTTCTCAGATGGGTGTGTTACAGCGGCATGAACAAACCAGGCTTTACTCATTCCACTAGACCCCCTATGGCATTGTGGACTCTCACTGGCACCCTAACCCCCAGTCTGAGAAGCCATGAGAATGTTGGTATTCTCTGAGCGTGTGTTGGAGCTGTCAGCTGGAGCTGTCTCTAGATGTGACCCGCTACTTCTCTGCTCGCCTAGATTAAGATAAGAGATGTCATTAAACACACAGAATGAGATTCGGGGAGCAAAATATAATGCTGCCCTGTTGACCAATGAACACAGTCAGTGCTTTAGAAAATCCATTCTAGTATGCTGTTAGGATTGATAGACGATGAATTGTATGAAATGGCGCTTGTTAGATATTCAGGGGTTTTGTACCCCTCTATTTTTCATCTCGCATTTCTATCTGATCACAAATCTGAGGAGAAATAACGTTAACTGAGTGGAGAAGTGAAAGAGAGAGCTGCTGTAAGAGATGGATGGTGCTGATACATGTATGGAGGAGGCTTAGGTAGACGAATAGAGCGCAGTTTGTCCCACAGGTTGAGAATTCATTTATTTGCGGTGGTTCGTGAGAACATGAGGATTGTTTTGCCAGTAGTTTTTCCCAGACACAATATAAAAAAATTAATAAAACCAAATGGATGAATAATTTTTTTTGTAAAGATATAGTGGATATTAATTCACTATCTCATTAGCAGTGTTAACTGAAAGAAAAAGTAACACATCAAACAGATACATGTAATGATTTTATCAAGAGTTTTGTTTTTTTATTTTTAAAAAATGTGGGAAAAATGTATATTCTGCCTGCTGTGAGAGGGGGGCTATCACAGCAGGCAGTCTTGCATGACAATCCTAATGTCAAAATCAGCTGCATATCACTTTGTCTTTTGAAAGGTGACAAATAAAGGAAAAATCATAAAATATAATTTGGGGTTTGGGGGGGAATTTTAATTGAATATAAGCTAAGGAAATATATCAAAAAATATGGATGAATATTCAGCTGCCTGCTTGTGATGCTTGAGTGACCTGACGGATATCTGTGAAAGTGGACTTTGTCAGCAATGGACAAATCCACGGTGGGACATAATAATAATCTCTCTCCCTCTCCGTCTCTACTTGACCTCTTCTTTCACTCCTCTCTCTCCCTTCGGCTCAACCGTGTGTTGTCATGATAACGGCTTGGAGCAAGCCCGAGGTGGCTGTTTCATGTTAACGGCTGGCAGATGATGTAGAAACAGAGATGAGTGTGCTCTCTCCTGCTGGGTATCATCATCCGCAGGCTCTCAGCGATGCTCTCCTTACCTCCGGCCCGCTCCTCTTTTCTATTAATAAGACTCTTATCCAGGAGATCGGTTTGGAAAAGCGCAACGAAAGGCAAGATCGGCTTTCCGTAAAAAGCACGTCACCCGTGGGCAAAATGCAAATGTGGATCACTTTGGTGGCTGATGTATAATCAGCTATAAAAAAAGCATTTATGGTTTACTGGCTTTGTTGTGGAGTAAAGTAAAAAAATAATAGTAATGTAATAAAGTAATAGTGGGGAGGTTCTGAAAAGATTCTCACTTTGTGTAAAGATTCTCAGTTTTGTCGTGTTGAAAGATGGTCTTTCTGGGAAAATACAGCAATACATCCAAATACATCTAAACATTCACCACGCTAATTCATTTTGCAGTTGTATTGAGTCTGTAAGCATTTATTTTTCTTCAAAATAAAAGAAACACAACGGCACCCCACTGGCAGATCTTTGCAGTGTTGTTGTTGTTGTTCCAACTGGTTTCCAATACGAATCAGCTGGCAAAACTAAAAAAAAGCTAGCAAACAATATAATCGTCCTAATGAGAAAAATTAAGATTTTGATTTTTGAAGATGACATCCAGGAATACAGGCTAAAGAAGATTGACTGTGTATGATGTGATTCCCTGCCTGATTTACGGTTGGTTCACATTTGGGCTTGTTCAGAAGTGAACAGAGGTTTAACAGTGTGTCTTTTAAACCACATCTTTCATTCACCTCATGTATGTTGCTTCTTGCTCTTGTGATCAAAGTATACTATGAATTTTTAAGGAATTTAGCTTTCATTGGTTTGTTCATGAGACCAACCTGAGTGAAATGTGGTAAAGAGTCTCATTCCCTTTCAGATTAACATACCACACGTTCTCAAAAAAACAGCTGCAAGCCGTGTGAGAGAAAAGGCAGTGGTTTATCTGACTTTATGTACGTATGCCGTTTTGCATCTTTGAAGCGTCTCTGTGTGATTTCCTCAGCGTGGAGGCTCTGACGTCCGCAGTCACGGCCTCAGCTCTAAAATGTAGTTTAGGGAGTGCATGGGTAAGTGCTTCATCCTCTGAGCTTTCCAAGTGTAGAATGCATTGTTTACTCTGGAGTCCACCTTAATAATGTCATACCTCGCTGCAGAGCAACACCGACAATGATTCAGCCAAGTGCCATTAGAAATACAGAGAGATTGTGCCCTGCTGTCGTGTCTGCACCAGTGACCCGACTGCTGCCAACACGCCCCCAGTCACCCACATAATGGCCGGTTTGCAGCCACACAAACATCTGTTCTTTTTTTTGGTCTGCAAAACACTGAACATCCCCGTGGGGCGTCCGCTAGCTGACACAGAGCATCACTTTCCCTTTTCCGTCTGCGGCGTGCGGTGTCAGCGTCGAGGCATCACGCCCCTGTCACTGCACTGCACTTCAGCCCTGTGTTAACCAAACACACAAGAGAGCCGGAGAAAGAAAAGAAAAAGGGAGAAGACCGAAGAGACAGGGACAGAAAGAGATGTCTGGCCTTCAATCTGTCGCTCTGCTGTGAAAATGAATGGGCACGTCGCTACTGGCCAGGAGGAAAAACAGAACAGTCATTGTAATCTCACAACAAGCTCCTGAGCTAGCACATCATTTTCACCCCCACAAACGCACAAACTTCCATCTATCTCTGTCTCTTTCCTCCCCTGTTCTTTTGAGTGTGCATGCGCATACACATGCACCTTCTCTGCTTCTCTTAAATCCTGGAACAAATGAAACAAGTGGGTTTGTTAACCATTCTAAGCAGGCCCCCGTGTCACAAACCTTTTCTCTGAGCCTTTTTGTCGCAGCGATACGCTGAGAAGGTTGACATTTAGGGAAGGGATTGGATATGCTTCGTGGCCCTCGGTTGCCAACATTATCATCATCATCATCTCAGTGCTCGGCGAGCTATTATCCGGCATGCGCTGTGGCCGGGAAAGCGCTTGCACGTCGACTCGCGGGTCACTTTATCAGTCAGCGAGGGGCCTGTCAACACTATCCCGGCTTTCCTTAATAGATTGATTAAAAGATAGCGTGTTGTGGTTGTGTGTGTGAATGTAAGATGCAGCAGGGGTGGGAGGGGTGGCGGCAGGCAGTTATCCATGTAGGATGCTGCTTTGGTAGCTGTCGTCGTGTCATTAGGAGGTAGCTGCCTGAGCGAGAGGGACCGGGAAGCAGATAAATGGTGGAAAAAGAAAAACATCCCTTCTATCGGGCTATTGATTTTGAGCGGGAAATTATGCTGTTTTGTTGCAAAAAGGGGGGAACTAAAGATAAATAGGTCTGATAATGATAACAATAGTAATGATGATATTAAGTGCAGAGGCGCTAATGATATCTCAGGAACACGGTGAGCGAAGCCGAGCATAGAGCATCGCCTTATTTTGTTTTTCGATCAGCGTTTCCGCTCAGCTGAGCGTACCTGTTAGCTTTTTAATCTTTTTCTCACCAGATTTTCTTTTTTTATGAATTCATAAGCAGGTGGCCCCACAGTGCAGCCAGAAAAGGGAGACGAGTGGGAGAGATGGATCTATCTGGCCTTCTCCTCATGCCGGGCCATGTTTCTCTCAGACGTAATGGGCTGCTGAAAGTAAAGGCGCACTCTTCAACCACCACCAGGCTTTCACTTCATTGTTTTAATCAAGTCCAGTGCCGGATTATTTGGAGGAGAGGAGGGGGTGTTCCCCTATAATTTTCTGGATGGTGCCTCACGAATTTGAGCTCAGTCAGGCCAGTGACAGCATCCATCCTCCCCCCTCCCCTTTCTTCGTTCATGCTGCTTTGCTAAGACTTGTTTGCTTCCGGCAGGGTTTTTGTGTTGGTTGCCATGTGTTCTGCTTCCCTCAGCCATTATCACCATCATGTCTCTGAAGCAGGCGTTTCATACTTCTGACTAATATTGTTGGAAAAAGCCTAGATCCTGCATCAAATATACTTTGAAGTAGTCTCTTTCCACCGTAGCTGCAGCCGCATTGTCTTTAAAGAGAACCAGCAGCAGATCACGCTGCACTGCTTGTGTGACAGATTCATACCCATCAATGAGTTTGACATTTCTCTCAGCTAGGCAACAAGGGCTTGCTATCAAACTCCTACTTTTTTTGGGAACCAAATGTGTTCATAGCAAGTACTTAACAATGGCATTTGAATGTCACGTGTACATTCGTAATCTGGTTATACTGATCTGATCAGAAAGTTGCTTGTTTAAATGTATAAGGTTTGCTGATTTCAGAAGTTTTAGTAAGTAAAATGACTGAACAATTGATGCGTATTACACATCCAGCAGACAAAGAGCAACATAGGCATCCATTTATCTAATTTTAACTCCGGTTTGGTCTCCACCTCCATCTGACAAGAATGCCTAGCTCTTTAGTTGCTCAACGCTCAATATTAAGGCCCTATAAAATCTGGTAAAAAACATTATTTTTAAATTTCTGTTTTCTTTGTTTTGGGATCCAAGCTGATTTTGTCATCAGAAAGAGTAACTAATCATAATAGTGAACACTGCACTATTTAAGTAAATTACATTTTTGATCAAAGTTTTTAACACATTCCATGATATCTTGCGTTTTACAGTCAATTCCTTTTTTTATGATCACATTCTGCCATTCCACGAGGGGTTTCCACATCACAGCCTGTCTGCTGCAGCTGGAGGTTGAGGGTGAAGTTTTTGACATGGAAAACCAAAACAAACAGCAGGGATGATAGCTGTGGCTTTGTCGCCGTAAAAGAAATAATTTGATCAGTTGTTCTAAAATGTGTTTGTGTTTTTCAAAGTAAGGAATGAGAAACAGTATAGATTGGGTATTATTAGCACGACTCCAGTACCTTATTGGCACTAGTATAAAATAAAATTGAACGTAACCCAGCCCCACAGGCAACAACAACAGAATAAACGATTAGTTGAATATACTTCTGGCACAAGGAGCCTGTGCACTTCTTTTGTCTCCATTTCCTCTTGGTAAACCAATAAATGCTTTAAGACAGCCTGGCAGGCTGCGGTAGCGTGCAGGCAGAAACACAACACTGAGAGGGGAAAAACAAAGAGAAGAGAGAAAGACATATAGACAGTACGAGATGCTGATGAGAGTGGAGAGGTTAACGTAGCCAAGCCCTTTTTTTCTATTTTGCTAAGCGGGATGCCAGGGGAGCTTCTGTGTCACTGTGCAGGGCCGCTGTGTCTTAAAAGGAGCTTAGACTGACAGGCTGTCGACCGGCATGGAGGCTGACGAGCCTAACCGATGGCGACACCAAACAAACACTGGGAGGTGAGATGAGATGAGATGAGAAAACAAATGGACTCGACAAAAGCCAAAGAGAGAGAGAGTCTGCACTCCACCTCTTTCTCCAACATCTAAACTTGTGACATGGCCAGTAATTTCGGAAGCCGTAAGATGCAGTTTGATGAAATATTCCTGACAGAGAGGTGGCAGACCAGGTGGTGGTTCTTTTGGCCATGGGCCCTCCCCCGCCACCTTGGCACACGTCAGGACTTTCAGACACTTTGTGTTCTTTTGTCAGGCTTGATAGGTGGCCATTTACTCTGCAGCTGTGACAGCTCGCGGGTACACCAGTGAAAGGTGTAGATGGGTGTTCCTGCCATTTCCCACAACGTGTTCTCATTTTGAATTTTGAAATGCACTTGACTCGACTTCCATCAGTCATCCCTGCTGACAGAGGAAAGAAAGCAGCTGCTTTCTCCGCGAGAAATGTGAAAGAAATGTTACCATTACACTATGATATTCGTGTGTCAGTTAGACAACGGTCCTCATGTTTTACTGAACAGTTCAGTAAGCCCTTTCACTCACCTCTTCCTCTTCTTCTGGGCCCATTACCTCTGTGCCCTTATTCTGCTACTTTTATTTCTATTTTACCTTCCACTGTTCATGTCTCCATTCTTCCTACATAGTTTTACTATTTTTATCCTTTTGCTCTAACTTTTTTGAAAATGCCTTTTGTTCTGTTATTTCATCTTGTCATCCCTTTTGCTCCTCTTCATCTCTTTTTCATTATTTCCCCCCTTTTTTGGCCCGTCTTCTTTCCCCTTCTCCCCACATTCTCTTTTTTATTTGTTCGTTCTCTTTTTAGTACATCCACTCATTCTATACTTCCAACACTTTATTTTTATTGTTCTACCCTTTTCATTCCCTCCATACCTTCTGCCCTCCTTTCTTTTTGTTGCTCATTCTCTTTTATCCTTTAATTTCCTTGTGTTTATAGTAATGTTGCTCTTTTTTCTACTTAATCCAGAGTTTGTGCTGCATTGGCTTTTATTCTGCCCTTGTTTTCTTTCCGTCTCCCCTGTCCTTTGCCTTCTTTCCTATTCATTTCGTAGCATTTGGTTGTGTTGCCGGTCCCCTGGGTTTGTCTCATCTCTGTTCGCATTAACATGCTTCTGTAACCACGGATTATTATTCTGAACACAGCCCAAACTAATGGCCATAAAGTTAAATCCCATTTTTCACCAGAATGGAAAGTTATACACGCACGCACGCACGCACGCACGCACGCACGCACGCACGCACGCACGCACGCACGCACGCACGCACGCACGCACGCACGCACGCACGCACACACTTACTTATTTTACAGTTGTCAAGTGCTCACAAAGTATAATTTGCTGTAAAAGTCATTAATGAATAAAGCTATGAAAATTAGGTTTCTGGAAGAATCTCAAAGTCAGTATCAAGATGCAAAGGGTTGAACACATTTTACACCTTTTAAAACCTCCTCCCTGGCTGTTAATGAGGAAATACATATTATATTATCATTTTATGAAGATAATGGCTTAGACACAGAGACTGCGAGGAAAGCATCTTATTATCTTATTAATATTCCATCAGCGATGAGGGTCTTTTACTCAGCAGGTTAATTGCTGTACCTCAAGTAACCACATATTCACAAAAGTGTGAAACAAATACCGGAGAACATAACAGTTAAACATTATGAGGAGTAATGGGTCACATTTTAAACACAATGCATTGTGAAGGATGTGGGTGTTCATCAGGCAGGAAGGTCAAATGAAATGATGCTAATGAGTTACATCATTGGAGGTAAAGGATCTTGATCTTTAGTCAGGACTGGGGAGTAAAAGCTGTGGTTATGTTGGCAGCATGGATCTAGTGATGGAAAAGTCAATCAGTCCACCACCTGGGTCTAGGCTCAAATCATTTTTGAAAATATCAGATTAATTTTGAGGAAATTTGGTGCAAACATTTGTGATTCCGAGATAATAAACCCCACTGACTTTGCTGGACCCCAGACTTTGGTTCTTTTGCCAGCAGGTAGATTACATTTAAATGAAATAAAATGTATTTGTATTTGCTAATCTACTTTTTAGTGAGCTCCATCACCAAGTATATGTTTGGAATATATATTCCTTTTTATGTACAGCATGTCGAACCTTTTGTATCATAAACACATTGAAACGTTTCAGAAGAAACACAATAACTGAAGACATCAGGACACCGTTCCTCCTGTCACACAGGGAGGGAGATGGAGAAACAGCATTAGGACAGACGTGGAGACCTGACAAACTCTCTGTGATCATGAAGCCTCATGTAACGCTGTATATTTCTGTGGTTTATCACTAAGTGTACTACACTGCAGACTGAGGTCTGAAAACAGACAGTGACAGCTGACTCATGACTCACGGGTCCAACGTGGGTTGAATGCATTAGCAGACCCATGTTATATAGGCTGTGATTTCACTGCATTAAATGGATAAAAAGGATACTGAAATATCTACATTATGATACCGATTCAAAATCTGAATTCATACTTTGTAAGGGGATGGTAGCAAGATAACAATGCGACATTTAAAAAAAAAAAAATGTTTGTTTGAATGAAACATTCAACATTCTAACAATGTAACTAGATATAATCATTGAAGTAAGGCAGTGATGTTATTGTTGTGGTTTAGACATACATAGAGTTATGTCCAGTCTTTTTGTGACCACAGACACACACAATATTTTAACTCAACATTAGGACGCCAGCTACCATGTTTGTAATAGTACTGCGCTTTAAGTTCAGTGTGAACCCAACATTAGTTTTTGTTTGAGGGAAATTATTGAGAAAACCTGTGTTAATTTAACCTATTTGTTTATGATTTTTTTTTTTTTTAAGGGTATGTAGAATCCGGCCCATTTGTCCAAAGAATGTGTTTTTGCTGACATGCTGACGTGGCCCTCAGTGTGCTCTCTCTGGATTATCACGAGGCACTCATTCATAATAATATTAATAATGATAATAATAACTTTATTAATAAAGAGTTTACAAAGTGCTTTGACCGAAGAAACAACAAAAGCAAGGCCATAAAACAAAGCTCAACAGTGAGCCCTGATAAAATATTACAAAAGATGAAACAATAAAACCAATTGATACAATAAAATAAACTAATAAATAAATAAACTAATGTAGTAAAATTAATCACATAAAGCCAGACTGTAAAAATGGGTTTAAAAAAAGTGATTTAAAAGAGATTTCTGATTCTGTAAGCCTTATCTCCTCAGGCAGGTCGTTCCAAAGTCGAGGGGTCGTGATTGCAAAAGCACGGTCACCTTTAGCTTGAGCTTGGACTTTGGAACAGCCAGAGGGGCCCCGTCTGAAGATCTAAGTCTGCGAGCCTGCTCATAAGGGGTCAACATTTCTGCTATATATATCTTGGGGCCAGACCCCCACGTGCTTTAAAAGTGATCAGTAAAATCTAAAACAAGCAGGGATCCGGTGAAGAAAAGCCAGGACCAGGGTGATGTGACGTCATCTATTAAAATAAGTGAGAAGCCGAGCTGCTGCGTTCTGAAGTAGTTGGAGGTGAGGGAGTGCCTTCTGGTTGACGCCAGAGAGGAGGGGGTCACAGTAGCTTGAAAAAGATAAAAGCATAAGTGACTTTTTCTAGGTTTGATTTTGGAGATGCTTCTTATTTGAAGGAAGCAGGACTGGACAACTTTTGGAGCTTACTTTTGAATCAAATAGTACTCCTAAGTTTCTGGCACTGTACTTTATGTTAACAGACAGGGGACCAAGGGCACTTTCAGTGTGACTGAGGGTTTGGGGGACTAAATAAGGATTTCTGATTTTGAGTTGCCATCCAATAAGACTTGTTTTACCACTCAATCAGACCAGTGTTGGAAATGTTCATCCATCAACCCCTGCCCCATTTCCGACACAGACCCCTCTGCTGAGAGCTCTCCTGCCTCCCACTTAGGGTTGCAAAATTCCGGGAATATTCAAAGTTGGAAACTTTCCACGGGAATTGACGAGAATAAACGGGAATATACGGGAATTAACGGGAATTAACAGGAATAAACTGGGAATTTTGGGGTAATTTAACTGTATGTACCTTGTCATAAGCAGACATGCATGCAAACATTTATAATACAACTTTTAAAAATGAAATTCTTGACTTTTTTGACATTTTGTGAGTAGAACTTTATTTTCGAACAACAAAAACATGAACGTTGAATAAAAAAGGTGTATTCCCTATGATCACCACCCCCCAACCCAAATTGATTTTGGGGTGTTTTTCCCTGAATCCTTTCAGGTCTAAATGCTTTCTTCCTGGACCTCACGTCCTCCTCACTGCTGTAAAAAGTTAGTCAACTGTATACAAATAAACTTGGTATTAAAATGAACATGGCTTCAGTTTACCAAGTAATCAATATGCTAGGTAATGACAAACAGTGTTGGGAAAGTTCACTTTTTACATAGTTCATAGTTCACAGCTCCAAAAAATGAACTAGTTCAGTTATTTTTTTCAATATGTTGCGAGCTATAATTGAAATCTCTATCTGTCTGCAATACTGCTCTTGGCCTCTATGCAACTTGGCGCTCTCACACTTGCCAGGCATAGGGCTGAAACGTTCAGACGCAACACTGATGACAAAGACATTCAAAAACAACAGAACGTTTTATGTTTACGTTTATGTTTCTGGCAGACAATGTTCCCAACCAGCTGCATTCAGTGTCCAGCTGAGCTAGGCGTGCATAGTCTTGTTCTCAACTACATTTAAGTTCCCTGTTATATGCTTTTGCAAAAAAACTTAGGCACATTTTTTTTTCAAAATTCCCAAAATTCCCGTGGAAACTTTCCGGAAATTTACCGGAAACTTTCTGCCCCTTTGCAACCCTACTCCCACTCATTGAATACATTTGTTGCACCCCTCCTCCTCCTCCAACACCAATGTCACATAAGCAGCTCCAAAATAAAAGTCAGTGCCTGCACTCTCTCATTGCTGCCCATGATTGATCAAATATTTACAAAGGAAGCACAAACCTTCTCTTCAGCTCAGTTTTTCTTGTGTTGTGCACAGCTTCATCGAGACAGTCAACTGTGAGAGTCAATGCAGCGTCAGCCCAATGACAAAGTAGTACACGTATACTTGTGGAAAAGGGGAACTGTTTCTAGGTATAGAAAGAGATTTAGAAAGTTTCTTCAACTTGTATTCTACGATATTAATTGCATTAATATAATTTTTAGGAAAGCTGGCATGCAAACATTTAAAAAAATCACAACTAACGCTACAATTAAATACATCAAGAAAGATCAAATACAAAATAAAACTGTTAAGAGTAAATGGATCAAAAGACTTTTATTGGATTTGTATGATTGAGCTTTGTTAGCAGTTGTCTCCTACGGTTGTCTCCTACCAAGCAGTGTGAAACACATCGTAGATGTGTGTCTGTGTTGGACATGGGCTGGTTTCAAGCCTGGATTTCCACTCAATTCCCCCTGTGTAGGCAGTGGAAATAAAGGCAGTGAATAAAGAAGAGAGAGAACAAAATCCCTACATGCCAAGAAGTGTTGTGTCACAGACTGAGCGCAGAACAGTGCAGAGCCCTCCTCATTAAATTCTTGCAGTGCCGTTGGTTTTTCCACTTTAATGCTTCGGAGACACTGGCTTCCTCCTCGGAGAGAGAGATGGGCACTTGGGGGCCACCAAGACAAGAGCATAGCCCAATTTGTCTTAGTTCCAGGGGGAGGTGCTTTAAATAGCAATGCTCTGTCTCTTCTTTTTAATCTCTAGTGACCTCACCCTCTATTTTACATATCTGTTGTGCTGTAAGATTATCTGGTCTTTAGTGCTTGGTCCTCTTCCAGCTGTCTTACTTTATGTATAGTGTTTGTCTCTCAATTTCCAAGACCATTCTCCCCATGTGAGAGAATGCTGGTGGAGGAGTAGTTTACTTTCCTCTTTAAATGACATCAAGCCCTTGTGTGTCATGGATTAACATGGGAACATTTGACAACAGGTGACTCACTGGTGAAAACAGAACTGACTGTCAGATTATTTTTTATCCAGTTGGGAATAACAATGCATATACCGAATCACACGGCAATCAATTCAATAGTTGTCAAGACATTTTGCTATGAACTAAACATGTCAACTATACAGTGGTGGTGATGTGAAGTCATATAGTTTTCAACTCTTTAGGACACATCATTTGGGAACCACGAATGCCCATACAAACCTTTGAGCAATTCCATCCAAAAGATGTTGAGCTATCTCTCACAATAATTAAAAGCTTCATGCGACTGGTAGCACAAGATCAAAAGAGATTGTGACAAAGGAGAAAGGATGCACCTGCAGAGAGGTAAAGTCAGGCATGAATCCTGTCAGTTACATGGACATTCCATGGTTGCGCTAATGAACGGGTTTTAAGTTCTAATAGCAACTTTGACTTTTCCTATAACGCAGTCACACTCCAGTTATCAAGGACTTCTCACTCCCTGTAATCACTTCCACCTGTCCTTCCACCAGCTACATATGGACCGAAACAGTAGACCCTGACGGGTAACCCAGCAATTTGCGGATTCAAATATTGAGTTACGGTTATGACACTTGACCAACAATATTACTTTCAGCATATAATGTGTTTTACTGTAACAAAACATTTTGACAAATTGTCAGTGACTGTTGCCACTGGACAATCAGCTAATATGATTTATTATACTGTTAAATCAAATTAACTGGTTTGTGCAAGACAATTAAACCTTCAATCTAACTGATTTGATTTTTGCTGCTAAATCATCTAATTCAACAGTCTAGGGATGTCAGTGAAATACCAGTGAAATTCCATATTTGCTTCCCAATTTGACAAAACAACAATAAAGCACATACTTTAACATACACTCCTTTTATTACGTGAAATGTATTATTAACTTCATCTGCATCAAGTTTCTTGCCCTGAACTAAATTTCACAAGATTACATTTGAACACATCATGATTATTTTCTTATTTAACTTCGCCCAATACAAATGTTTACTGGATAGAATTGAACGCATCATAATGTAACTCAATGTTTACTATGTATGTTATCTTTGTTATTTAGCCGAGCAGGACTTTGCTGCTCACCAGTTGCTAACAGCTAACGTTAACTAGCTCTCTGGATGTGATGTTCACAATGTAGCATTGTCTCAAGCTTTGATACCCGTAACTTATGGTACCAGCGATGCTGTAGAAAAACTATCATGTCACGTTTTCAGAATTTTTGCATCAGTCCATTCAGTATCTTGTAAGATGCAGTTTCAGAGGGTTCGGTTGGATATGATTATAAACTGAACATTTTAGGTTTGTCTAGTCAGACTATATTTTAAGACTTAAACTTTATACTTAATCTTTGACATGGTTAAATAATGGATTGATTGATTAAACAAATCAATATGTAATGTGTGAGGAGAATATATTTGGTGGATGAAGAATGGAGAGGTCTCAGCAGGAGTAAAGCTTGTCTAAAGCTTGTAAGTCCATGGCGGTGCATGGTGTTGTTCATAAAAGATATCCTTCTTTTTAACTTCCCCTCTCCATTTTCGCCTCCCCTCTGTTTGCTGAAACTGGAGTAAGGACAGAGAGGGAGAGGAGGCTTTCACTGCTGGATTGGGTGAAGCCTTCCCCCATTCCTCACTGCTAGACACGCACCCGTGTTCCACCTGAATCGCCTTTGGATTTACGCCGCAAACTGCAGCCATCTTTCTTCTGTTAATCACCTCGGGCTGGGCGCTCTGGCTTTCCACGTCCCCAGGCCGATGGATGACCCGCAGGGGAAATCGAATGGAAATCAGCCAAGCCTGACGCTCTTGAAGTACTTTCTAGGTACACACTGAGAGAGAAGACTTCAGAAAACTGCTTTTGCTGCTAATAAATAATAATAATTTGTTCCAAATATTTGTTTATTTTTGGAGTCTGTTGGTCAACATTCTATAAAAATATTATTTGGGCTCTTCAACTGATGAAGTTGTATGCAGTATTTCAGTTCTTTTTTCATTCAGATCTGCAATTAATTAATCAGTCTGTAAAGACATGCAATGTCTACAATCATGTTACTGAGTTTGGCCAACAGCTCAAAGACCAATAGTAAAGGGATTCATCATTTAAGAGACAATTATTACATCTACTATATGCAAAATATTTAAATCATTAATGAACTGATTAGTTGATTGATTGATTAAGCCTTAATTTCATTTTTCATTTTTCTATCAAACAGTACACTCGTGGCAATGACGCCTCACTATTTGTTTAAGCACAAAGAATCCGATGTGGAGTTAGAAAGGTGTGACTTGCTACACTTCTGCCTGCTCTTAATCTCTGCTGCAGGCTAGAGGCTTTTTTGTGTGTGTAAGTGTACGTGGTGAGTCACTGTTATAGGACTGCAATGTTAAATTGCACTTTGGTCTTTGAAAACAAGACGTTGACTGAGGGTCCCTCCAGAACTGACATTTTAGTTTAGTAGTGTATATTGAGAATGTTGGAAAAGTAATATGCA
This sequence comes from Cyclopterus lumpus, assembly GCF_009769545.1. Lineage (NCBI taxonomy): Eukaryota > Metazoa > Chordata > Actinopteri > Perciformes > Cyclopteridae > Cyclopterus > Cyclopterus lumpus. The sequence goes on along the minus strand of NC_046970.1, from coordinate 10,210,622 downwards.
TGTGATTAATTTACTACAAACCAACTGACAGACACTGAAACTAGGGCATTCAGGAGAAAGGGTCCCATGGGGTCTGGGGCCCTGAAGCAGTTTCTCGCTTTGCCTGCCTTGGTTGCACCAATCAGTTTGCCAGTATTTGAAGACAAAACAAAAAAACAATCATGTTATCTGGATATGTGTGTTGATGTGCATGTGAAGGCCTGCAATGATGTCAGCAGCATCATTACAGGCTGCCAAGTGCTAATGAACAGTGTCTTGGACGAGGAATGATCTGTTGGAGCCATTTGGATTTGCCTCCACAACAGGCCATTACCATTCATATTTGCTTTTTATTTTTAAATGCTTTCTAGATACTTTTTGGACTAAGAGACAGAGAGAGAGAGAGTGGTCCTAGAATGTGGATTTGCTGTGATCCTAAAAAAACATGTGGAAATTAACTGCTGGTTGTACAGTCAAATGGTTAAAAATAAAGTTAAGGTTAACCAGTGACATTTTACTTTTCACAACAGTAGACAATGCCTGTGCTAGCTGAAGTTCTTACCTTGCTGGAGTAATATAGTTGTAAACATAAAATACCCTTACATCAGGTGTGGTGCAGCACAGCGTGCACTTTGGACACGGGGGGACTGTGTTCTTGCCAACCAGTTAACATGGGTTCTTTTTAACCATAACCGGGACCTTTCCATAACCTTAAAGTAGTCTTCGATGCCTGAACCAAACCTGAACCATAGCTGGTCAGAGCACCATTCATATGTGCCACCAAAAAACTATGTCATCAGTCAACATACAACAGGGCTCAAGATGGTGTTTTGCGACTTAATGTTCACCATCTTGAGCACCTCATTTTTAAAACAAAATGTAGTGCTCTATAGTAGAAAGAGTTAGTCTTGACCCATGATACTAGGGTTGCCCTCTGATACCAGGTTCTAAACAGGAACCAATAAGACAGTAGTAAATACTAGGACTATCGATAAGGTCTGGAGTTCGCTGTTCAGCTATTGAGTGAGATCTCCACTCAAAAAAAGCAGCGTTGAAAACCTCCTCTCTGTCTCTGTGTCTTTGCACGAGGGGCGGTGTTGTGCTTTACTCTGACACACACACAGCGACTCTGTCTCAGTACAGTGTGAGACACACATCATTGCAGAGAGAAGGAAAAAATTAAGTCAGGCTACATTTTACTCCAGTTGAGGGAGGAAACAGCAGCGGTTTGTGAGCTGTTTGTCGAGCAGTCGTCCGTCTACGTCCACTGCAGGTAAAGTGATGTCATGTGGAGTTTGATCAGAAGAACAGACTAATCAATGAAAGTATTGGCAGACTTGTGGTATTAAGCCACTTGTTAAAGGGAGGGATTTAGTCATTAACCCACAACAGAAGCATCACTGATATACATATGCTTCGTGTTTCCTGGATAAGACACACTGCTGACCAAAAACAGAAAGCTGTCAAATAGCAGATGCTGGTTTGTCTGTGATAATCCAGCTGGATACAGTTTTACCATCTAAATGTACATGGTATACCTGGAGTATTTTTCACAGATTTAGCTGTAAGAAAATCCTGATAAGGATGTCTCTGTCCGGGTTTGAGTCTTCCTCCTTTGCTCATCTGGTGTGTGTTTCAGTCGTGCACTGGCCATTTTCCCAAACCCATCTCATTAGCAAATGATTATGTGAATGCAGGGCCATGGCAGGAGGCCGGCCCACCAGGCAGGAGGCATTGCGAAAGAGGCCGGACCATAAAGGAGGCATAAAGGAGGCAGGGTCATTGGGAAGAAGGCCACATCCAGGCCAGGGGCTGGATGCAGGAATCAGGGGAAGGAGTCAGGACCCAGGAGCCATGACCAGCTTCAGACACAGCCAGGTCCAATGGACCCTATGAGGCGAGAAAGCACAGAGACTCCGGGGAAGAAGTAGAGTTAGTAATGTGCAATGAAGAGACGTAAATTCGTCCATACAGAGAGAGAGAAGAGGAGAGAGGAGCTCAGTGTATCCTAAAACGTACCCCAGCAGCCTATGAGCCTATAGCAGCATATCTAGGGGCTGGACCATGGCAAACCTTATTCAGCCCTAACTATAAGCACTATTAAAGAGGAAAGTCTTAAGCCTACTCTTAAATGTGGTGACTGTGTCTGCCGCCCGAACTGAAGGTGGAAGCTGGTTCCATAAAAGAGGAGCTTGATAACTGAATAAATGCTCTGGCTCCCATCCTACTTTTTAGGACTCTAGGCACCATGAGTAGCCCACATTTAGTGAGCGCAGCTCTCTAGTGGGGCAATATGGTACTACAAGCTCCTTATGATGTGATGGTGTATCACCAATCAAGTTTGTGTAGGTGAGGAGAAGAATTTTAAATGTGATTCTTAATTTGACAGGAAGCCAGTAATACAGGAGTAATGTGATCTCTTTTCTTAGTTTTTGTGAGTACACGAGCTGCAGCATTCGGGATCAACTGGAGGGACTTAAGAGGCTTATTAGAGCAGCCTGATAATAAGGAATTGCAGTAATCTAGTATAGAAGTAACAAACGTGTGAACCAGTTGTTCTGCATCGCTTTGAGAAAAGATGTGCCTGATGAAAAAATGCAGTCCTTGAGATTTGCTTCACGTGGGAGTTAAAGGACAAGTCCCGATCAAAGATAACGCAGAAATTCTTTACAGTGGTGTTAGATGCCACGGCAATGTCATCTACATGCCAATTTAAATGGTAACCTAATCAAAGCCTGTAATCCAATCCACTGTAATTTACACTGTAATTTATTTTAGTGGGTGTCTTCGCGACACATCTGAAGCACCTCAGGAGCAAGCAGATGGATGGGGGGATGGTGGGATTTATGGATAGCTGTATGATGGATAAATGGATGGGGGTGACTGTGGGTCAGTGGTTAGCATGTCCGTCTTTCAATCAGGGGGTTGCCGGTTCAATCCCCGCCCTAGTCGATGTGTCCTTGAGCAAGACACTTAACCCTGAATTGTTCCCTGTAGCTGTTCTACAGTGTATGAATGTAACATAATTGTAAGTCGCTTTAGATAAAAGCGTCAGCTTAATGTAATGGGATGATGGCGGATGGATGGATGGATGGATGGATGGATGGAGAAGGAGTGCCGGGCTATCCGGTGGGCGGTCGACTCCCTGCATTACTACCTCCTGGGACGCTCATTCACCCTCTGGTCAGACCACGCCCCGCTCCAATGGCTCCACCGCATGAAAGATACTAATGCCCGGATTACTCGGTGGTATCTGGCGTTGCAGCCTTTCAATTTCAAGGTAATCCATAGGCTGGGGACGACTTCCTCTCCCGCTTGCAGGGGGTGTAGGTTAGGCCAGATGTCAGTCGGGCGGTGGAGGTATGTGGTGGCTGGGGTGTGGTTAGGCTCAGCTGCGGAGGGGTGTGGGGGAGTGGTTCAGGGAACAGGTGGTGGGAATAGGCCTAATTGGCCTCAGCTGATCAAGCTTTGAGTGGCTCTGCTATATGAGTTGGAGAGGGATGGATGACAGGGAAGAAGAGCAGAGGGACAGTCTGCATGAAATAAAGAAATAAAGACCGTTAACTAATACACAAGCGTGTGCTCGCCCTTTGGTGCTGGGGGGGGGGGGAGAAACCCGTAGGTGACAGCAGGAACCTGTTACACACCCTTCTTTAGGGGGTCACGAGATCACTCAGGGGCTTAAGATTATATGTACAAGTTTCCTCTAAGGAAAGACCTTTTTGTAAGATATGTGGTGTGTACTGCTTCTCGCTGTATAGATGGCATTGATTTGAAAGGGAAATTTAAAAAGCTGTTGTATTAGATGTATTCAGGGTAGGAAATTTACATTTTTTTTGAGGGGCAATTTTTGCCTCCACTGACTGAAATCCAGGGGCATTTATACAAAAATTGAGGGTACTTTTTTTTTCTTTTTTTTTTTACAGTATATGAGCAATTGTCATCAAATGACTATAACAAGACTATTTAGCAGTAGTCTAAGTGTTTTCTTAGATTTTTTTAAACAAAAAATATTATTACAACTATTAACAATTATAACGTTTTTATATATTACAACATATATAACAATTTATTTGTCTACCTACCTAGTACAGGAAATACTGATAGTACAGGACAAACAAAACAAAGAAAAAAGATTCATTAAATTCAATTTACAACCGATTTTTCAGAAAATTACAACACATATTAATTATATGTACAGTGTAGACAAATAATAAATATGTACATATACATATGAGTGGCTTATTTGTCAAATAGCACCAGTTCATCATCATTATTATCATCATCTGTGTCACTGTCAGCCATTGGAGAAGTTGCTGGTCTGACCTGCTGCCTTTCCCATAGGGTTTTATGTGGGGCCGCCTGGCTTTCTTCTCACAGCAGATTCTACACATGCTGCAGCAGCTGCATCTTCTTCTTCTGGTCCCTCCAGTGAGATCATCATTAGGTGTTCCATTGTGTTGAGATTAAACAAACAAAAATAAAAATAGTATGTTACATGTGATAAGGGACTTAATCTAAACATTTAAAACTTGAAACCCCCAGTCAACTTCAGTCTCAACTAATTCTAACTAACCCAAATAGAGGATTGGTTGTGAACCACAAGATGGCAGTAACTTATGAGGATGGGGGGAAATGATTCACTGACTGCACTCTGGCTAACGTTAGCTAGCTAGCATGCAAGCCTTTGACGCTAACACATCAGAGCTAGCTAACGTTAGCTAGAGTGCAGTCAGTGAATCATTTCTTAGCTAGCTAAAGCGAACTATATAAGTTCAAAATAATTACTACTAGTTATCACTCACCGCAGGTGATGGCCACGTATTTCTTGACGTTGTCGCTCCCCTTGATGAAGTCCGCAGAAGAATTCAACCTGTGCTGGATTGACGACGAATTTGGCAACTCTATCCTCAAGTTCGACATGCCTTGCAAAAAATGTGTCTTTTTTTTCCTCGTTTTCCTCCACCCCAAGCCGATCTATATTCCATTTTCGGGTGTGTGGATTTTTTCTTTTGTACCTGAGATGTTGACGCTGACTGTGTTTGCTGATCCTCATTTCTTCTCACAGGAGATCAAGAAGCGCTCCATTCGGTTCATCACGCACACGCAACATCAAGGCAAAATCAAGGCAAAATCAAGGCAACAACATGATATGGCAACTGGACCGGGTCAGGGCTACGATGTTTTTGACAAGTTCATTAAATTATCATAATTATTAGAGAAAATTATCCAGGCATTTTTTGCCCCTCTCCTAGTGATATCAGGGGCAAAATGATATTTCTTAGGGGCAGTTTTGACCTTTATGTATTTGAATACGATGCATCAGTCAGAAATAAGGCTGCATTGATTTGAACCAAGTTTTTTGCGAAATTAATCAAAAATGTAATCTTATTAGAGATGGCCACATGCTCAGTCAGTGTATCTCTAGAAACATTTGATTATGATGGCACTATTGGTAAACACACCCTTGCAATACACTGGAATGCACCTTTCATATCTACATACACCTCTTATCAATATTTTTAATTCCTCCACTAACATCACTTGCTTTTAAGTTTTGCCCTTCCCTCACCCATAGCTGTGTATCTTCTAGCGCTGTATAATTTGCTCTGCCTTCATGCCTGCGGCCATGTTTTGGGCTCTGGCCAGTGAAAAAAAGCTTCTCCGGCGGTGTCACTCCAAAGACCACTGCTGTGACATGATGCTGACAGGAGCTGGGCAAGCCAACCAAAAGCTAAATCTAATTACCATTAAACCAGGGAACCGTGCTTTAGCCAGCAACATCATTCCCAGGCCTCTTAGTCAAAATTAGCACACACACACACACACACACACACACACACACACACACACACACACATTTTGACTCGCTCACAGGCTCTTCACAGTCACACGTTTCACTGTCCTTGCCACAAGCCCCTGTTTAACACTCTTCACTTTGATTCAACTTTCAGGAGGTGAAAATCGAAATTGTTGGTGCAGGGAAGGCATGTTGTCTCATCTAGATGGGTTTTCTTACATCCTTTTTGGCCTGAGTCACACATTGAATCCGATATCACTGTTGGAAGGGATACACAGTTTGTCCATTATGATGTGTGTCGGGCTTTGATCCCACCTTGTTTTGAGCTGTATGGAAGGTGGGTGAGGACGATGCATTACATGTTCTACTCGGAAGCGACCGCAGAATAAAGGCAAGGAGGTGCACACAGGCGTTTTGGGTTGCAGGCTAAGTGTTTTAAGCTGCACTGCAGATGGCTGGTAACACAATACCATCATGTTTCCTCTTGCCACTCATGCTGGCAGCTCAGTGATAAAAGAAGACTTTGAACTTTGCAGCATGGAGACCAGAAATATGTCTAATGCTGCATTCTCACCAAAAGCATTGGGAATATTCGCACCGCGAAATATCTAAATTTTGGCGAATAAGGCAAATTGTTCATTCAAGCCATTCAAGCTTTTTGCTTGACACATTTTCTGTAACATTAAAAACAAAAGCGATATGAACAAAGAAAACTAAAAGCAACACAATCAGAAAATACATGGTTGCGAACATTTAGGATACAATAAAGAAATATTGACATTGTCATGGCAACATTTCTTGTTCTTCTTGATTTTCTGGCTTTCAAATAAGCTAAATGTGAAAATTGTTCCGAAAGCAGCTTTATTACGAGGCTGTAGACTGTACACCATATGCAGACGGGTCAAAGAGGAAACGGGTAGGCGGGCGAGGATCACCATCCTTTAAAGTCTTGGTTTCTATGGCTGCCCAAAGTTATTATCCTCCATTAAACCCCCGTCCATCCAGTTCACCGCCAGCAGAGAATTCTTTGTTCCGATAGGTGCAGTGATAATTGTTGGAATAACTGGGTTCGGTCTGAGACCCGTTTCTGTAATTGCAGATACACAGTGTCAAGGATGATCCTGTCAGTTCTTCATCCTGTTCCACTCAGTTCTTCATCCTGTTCCACTCATCCTCTCAGTCACAATCCATGCAAAATATCTCCCAGAGGAAGAATATTCCCTGAGAAGTCAGTGTGGTTATTGTTGTCCGATGAAGAAATGAGTCATTCAGAAATATGCACAATGTGGATGTAACGAAACAAAAAAATCATTATTTGGATATGAGATGATAATTTAATTCAATTTATTTTGTGTAGCCCAAAATCACAAATTACAAATTAAACTCAGAGAGCTTTACAATCTGTACACATTGGATACCCTCGGTCCCGGACCTCACACAGTCACAGGAAACCTTTAATCCCTATAATGCACTCCTCCTGTTGGTTTAAAACACTGATTGGTTGTTTACAATGTCACATGGTCAGCGATCCGAGACTAGAAAAACATAAATGTCCAGATCACATATTTTACTGAATATTGGAGTATAACGATTGTTAGTAAAACTGTATTTCACACTGTGATGGTTTACGCTAAACTGTGTAATTAATCTGCAGTTCACATGCGAACCAGGGGGGGATCCATGCGGATCACGGCTCACCAATGGTCCGTAACAGCACAAGGGCGATATGACAATACATAACAATGTCATAATATTTGTTCTATAGTGTTTCGTTAGTATGTTACAATTTTAGTCAGTTGGATGATGCTTTACATTCTGATGCTTGCTTGTGAGAGCAGAGCTGGAGTAAACAGCTGTTTTGCTACGACAGAGAAGGAAACGGTCTCAGACTCAAAGAGCCAACCAAAACAAGAAGAGCTCATAAGAAACTAACACACGGGCTACAAAACCATCTTGTATACAGTTTACCACACGTACCACCCCACTAAAGACATATTTTTACTGCTCGCTATCAGTTGGCTTTTTTCTTCTTCACATTAAACAGACAGTATTTGTCAGATTAGTGCTTCATTGCTGTACACTTATGGAATTGTGTAGTTCATACACACAAACTGCAGGAGGAAATCCAATGCTCAGATTTCATGCATTGATAGACACACTGACAGTTGCTAGGACAATGTACTTTTTTCTTTATCTATTTTTCCCTAATCCTGAGCTACCACAGTGTGAGCTATCTGGAGTAGTCGACATGCTTATCAACTGAAACACACAAATGCCATCTCTAAGCTGATTGTGTGGGCCCTGATTGTGTCTTAATCTTTATTTTTATGAGTCTTTGTTCACTCATCCGTTCTGATTATATTGGGCTTAAAAAGTGCGACACAGAGGGACGACTCTTCATTACCGAGGTTCATTCCAGACAGTGTTTTCTGATTTGTGGCTCGGAGCGCACACACAATACTTTGCACTCACATATGTGTCCGTGAAATCCTCTATTTGATCGTCGATCGGCTGGATTTGAGCTCCTATCGTAGACAGTGTGGCTATTACAGCAAATCAAAGGCATCCCCATACTCTAGACTCCAGACTCCCTGCTCAATCAGGGTGTGAGCCTGAACACCTTATCAGGTTGACCCAACCTTGGCCTGCCGCAGCCGCCTGCTTGGGCAGCCTGGTGCTGCTGAGCCTTTGGAGGCACTTTGAAAGGGCCCTCTCTGATGTGGGACTGAAGCCGGTCTGAGCTGAGGATGACTGGCGACTGCTGATACTCACTTTTCCTTGCATAAAACAACCTTCCCTTAAGTGAGGCGAGAGTTACTTTCGTCAAGATTTCCCTGTGAAAACCTCAAACTCTGACATGATGCAAGTCTATTTTTGAATTGACCTTTTTCAATTCAGTTTATTTTGTATAGCCCAATATCACAAATTACAAATTTGCCTCAGAGGGCTTTACAATCTGTACACATACAACATTCGAAATAATCTTTCACAGGGAAAAAAGGAAAGAAACCTTCAGGAGAGCAACAGAGGAGGATCTCTCTCCCCGGATGGACAGAAGCAATAGATGTCATGTGTACAGAATGAACAGCATTACAGAGTTACATAAACACATTACATGAATATGACAATGTATGAATGGACCTCCACAATCCATGAAACAGAAGGAGGTAGAGAGAAGGGGGGGCGGGGCGATCAGCAAGGCCAAGGCAGGAGGCCGGCTCACCAGGCAGGAGGCATCAGACACCGCCAGGTCCAATGGACCCTATGAGACGTGAAGTCACAAAGACTCCGGGGAGGAAGCAGAGTTAGTAAGGTGCAATGGAGAGATGTAAATTCATCCATAGGTAGAGAGAGAAGATGAGATAGGTGCTCAGTGTCCTAAAACATCCCCCAGCAGCCTATAAGCCTATAGCAGCATATTTAGGGGCTGGACCATGGCAAACCTGATTCAGCCCTAACTATAAGCACTATTAAAGAGGAAAGTCTTAAGTCTACTCTTAAATGAGGTGACTGTGTCTGCCTCCCAGACTTAAAGTGGAAGCTGGTTCCATAAAAGAGGAGCTTGATAACTGAAGGCTCTGGCTTCCATCCTAATTTTGAACACTCGAAGATTCAGATAGAAATTCTGAATATGGACCTGGTGGCCGGTACAGTATAACAAATAGAATTGGCTGTAATGTTTTCCAGGTTGGATGTGAAAGACTAAGAACAAGGCTTTCAAATGAGTTTTAGTTTAATTTAAGTTTAGGATTTATTAATAGGCTAATAGAGTCAAAGATGGCTGCTACTCCACCTCCTCGGCCGGTGCCTCGAGGAATGTGAGTATTAATGTGACTTGGAGGAGTTGATTAATTTAGGCTGACTCATTCTGGTTTCAGTAAGACAGAATAAATCAATGTGATTCTGTCTGATATTAAATTATTTACTAATACAGCTTTAGATGACAGAAATCTAATATTTAATTATCCTGTTTTGTTGCATTGTTGCACTAGTGTTGTTAACCTGTATGAGGTTATTTTGTATGACTCCTCTTCTGGTTGCTATTGTTTTAATTAATTTAAGTGGCCGTCGGACAGACACAGTCTATATAGAGTTGAGGTCAAGGGTGGGTAACTGCTCGAATTGAAGTGCAGAGAAGGGTGTAAGACTACAACTCTGCATCTGCTTCCTGATCTGAACCCTGGGTTGTCATGGATTAAGTCTGTTAATCAACTTGGTCAAATTTGCAGAAATGAGACACGCTCCATCCAAAGTGGGATGAATGTTTCTCAGCGGGTGTTTCGCTGAGTGGGGAAAACCGGTTTGAAACGTGAAGAGGTTGGTTGTGCGCCGTGTGCTTGTGTTTGGACTTACTACTCCTTCGTTCAGTTACCCAGTCATTCAGCTGCGCGGGGGCTGCTTGGGAACAGCTAGCAGAAGCTACGTGTAGCTGGTCCGCTCTGGTTATGGGAGGGGGCAAGCTAACTAACGTAGCTAACGTCTGAGTTTTGATGGTGCGGAGCCGTGCATCTAACCCACTTAGAACTGCCTCCAACCTAGCAAATGAACTACACTTATTGCATGTACCGTTATCATTAAGGGAGGCAGAGGAATAGCTATACTTGAGACACTCTGAGCAAGAGAGAGCGGGAGGGGGAGAGAAGGAAGCCATTGCTAGCTGCTAAGCTGGCAACCGGAATGATGCAATACGTCTACTGGAGGAGAGAGAGATGATGCGTTCAGGAGCGTCCTGGATGTAACGGAGCCAGTAGTATTGTAATTAGCAATTAAAAAGAGGCAACATTGACTACAGTACATTCATATTAATATACAGTTAATATTTCAAAATATTAACTGTTAGTCTCGTACCCGGGTACAAAAGAAATTATCTAACCTCTCGTTGCGATCAACAAAGAGCAATGTAAGACATTTGGTGACATTAGCAGGTGTCTAGTTTGATCAGGTTAGTCACTTTTGGCAGTTGACATTATAAACACACTGGGAGCAGATTATGTCCGACTGTATGAGTGACAACAAAAGGTCAAAATGGAGCTTCACATCACAATTTAAGCCGCTGAATAGTTCTAGGACTAACAGCACTTGGAAGTAACTTACTAGAAAAGTAAATACGCTACAGTTTTTGCAGTGTGTAGGATGTGTTTTATATTAGCCGCTTATCTCCTTTTTCAGTCTGTAACACAAAACTTGCAGTATTTCTGCTTTCTCAGCTAACAAAAAGTACATTTCTAAATTCAATCTCACATGTAATATATAATTGATTAGATTTGATGATACAAGCGGCCGAAATGAGCTTCCTCCGTAGGGTGGCCGGGCTCAGCCTTAGAGATAGGGTAAGGAGCTCGGACATCAGGGGGGAGCTTGGAGTCGAGTCGCTGCTCCTTCGTGTCGAAAGGAGTCAGCTGAGGTGGTTCGGGCATCTAGTCAGGATGCCTCCTGGACGCCTCCCATTAGAGGTTTTCCGGGCACGTCCAACTGGTAGGAGGCCCCGGGGAAGACCGAGGACACGCTGGAGGGATTATATCTCCCGGCTGGCCTTGGAACGCCTCGGGATCCCCCAGAATGAGCTGGAAAGTGCTGCGGGTGAGAGGGAGGCCTGGGTCGGCCTGCTGAACCTGCTGCCACCGCGACCCGACCCCGGATAAGCGGGTGATAATGGATGGATGGATGGATGGATTTGATGAGGGTTTGATGGAGTCAGATTTGATCAATTGAACCCCCAATCCAATTGTTACAGGGGTGACTGTGGCTCAGTGGGGTCGTCCTTCAATCAGAGGATCGGCGGTTCAATCGCCACCTCTGCTAGCCCATGTCGATGTGTCTTTGGGCAAGATACTTAACCCAAAAATTGCTCCCATTGCTGTGCCTACTGTGTGTTAATGTTAGTTAGTCTTGAGGGGCAGGTGGCTCCTCCCATCAGTGTATGAATGGGTGAATAATGTCATGTAGTGTTAAAGGGCTTTGAGTGTTCGGAAGACTAGAAAAGAGCTTTCCAGGTCCATCCTACAGTGTTATTGTTAACTCGATTGCATTCCATTGAGTGTTAAAGTGTCACTAGGTTTATGCAAAATCGGTGGTCAGCTATTTGTGACCACTAAGCTAAAGACATATTTCAGGTTGCTTATATCATTAGATCTCATTGGTTTGGTTTCCCCTTGATAAAAGCATTAGTTATATGTTACATGAAGAAAAGTGAAAGGCCAGATATTTCACCATCCTCCACATCTGCACTGATTCTCTTCTGTGTCCAAGGATGTGAAGAAGAAAACAAAAAAACAAAAACAAAAATAAAGGATGACATTCAGCAGTAAGTGACGGGACGGAGGTTGAGCGAGCACAAAGAGGCTAAAGATAATAGATGTGAATTGGATTAAATGGAGAACATTAGCAGTTAGGTCAGAGCTGCTATTGTATTGTGAGTCACTCCTCCACTTCTAATCTCTCTAATTAGGCCTCATTGGAGCTAGCCAGCACCTCCCCTACCCTCCTCCGCCCTCCCTTCACATCCATCCCAGATCCAAGGAGGATGGGCGGAGAATAGCCGGCTCAAAAGTGGACAAAAGTTATGTGGTTGTCTATTAGTCTGGAACCTCAATACTCTGAGTTTAGGCCGCACAATAAATGCTATATTACATGTCATGTCATTTAGTTGATGCTTTTATCCAAAGTGACACACTGTAGACACAGGGAACAATTCAGGGTTAATTATCTTGCTCAAGGACACATCAACTAGGGCGGGGATTGAACCACCAACCCTTAAATTGAAAGACAGACCTGCTAACCACTGACCCACAGTCACATTTATAATTACAACCATTATGAATCTCTCAAGGACATTAACCCTATGAACCTCATTGACATATTATTTCCTTCTAAAATTTAACATTTTTACTTAGTTCACACATGCTGCACAAATGAGCACAACTTGCTCATTTGAGGTCCTGGATTCTCTTTTTCACTTCAGATCTTCATTAACAGTAATGTTGTTGAAATGTTTTCCAGCCCTGTTTTTTTTCTTTTCTTTTCCATTTTGTATTGCTACATTTTGTTAAGCGACAGCTGAAAACTAGGATGAAAAAAAAAACTAACTGCAGCTTTTCAGTAACAGTTTTAAAGACCTCAATTTCAAAATGAATCATTCATCAACAATGAAGAATGACCTTGCAGAAAAAGAGGAGCCGCCCAGTGTTTGTACTGTGAAGTAAAGGATAATTTCAGCTATGAGTGAACAGTAAATGAACACAACTGAATACTGAGTTAGAGACTTTTAGTAGACTAAATGCGTTACGTTTTGGGTCAACATATTAATATCTATATGTCTGGTAATTCGGACTCCAAAGTTAGCAAGCAAAGCTGCCTATAATATGTGTGCATATTGTATATGGTAGAGCTGTCAGTGGGGAGTATACAGATGAGCTGAAGAGAGGAAGCATCAAGGTGTTTGTAGTTGGCTCTGTGTCGAAAGGCTGAGCGTGTGTTCAGGTTGACAAGCCTGGTGATGTCACTGCTGTCAGCCATGCTTGTGTGTGCATGTGTTTATGTGAGGAATACTAATGCAGAGGCTTGTGATCCCATGTGAACCAACCAGGCACCATTTGTTATGCAACTGGCGAGCAGCAAGTCTGAGCTCTGCTTACAGAGCAGGAGAGAGAGACAGGGACGCAGAGAGACGAATGGATGGATGGATGGAAGGAAGACACTTTGTTGCTTGTGCGCGTGCTGTGAGGTTCACACATTTGCATTAGCAAAATATGTTTTTGTGGGGACATATTATGCTCTATGGATTTTTTTTCGACCTATAAAACCTGTATGTTAAATGTATCTGCAAAATGTTCACTGCCAACATTTTGCAGCATCAGGTATTCCTGTAGTAGGACTACGTGGGGCACTAAACTGTGAGGTATGGTTCAGATTAGATCATAGTCAGAATAACATAATGATAAACATGTATAATAATGAATATACAAGCAACAAAACAAAATACAACACGGTATGGCAAATGAAAGGAAAAATAATCACTGAATGAGTGCATTTTACCAATCCCTATATTGCTTCAAACAGGTCTGCATAACAACTATAAAGCAGAGTCTTGACAGAATCATGTAAAGCTACTTTCCAAATAATCCAGCTCCACCGCCTCAAACTAAATACTACGAGTGCAAATCTCTCTGAAATACTACTTTCACAAGCAGGTTTCATCAGCAACTGTGAGCAAATACCTGTGCTATCACCTGCAGCTTCTTCTCCTTTGGAGCAATGACGGTAACGTTGGTTGTGCAGCCTCTTGGGTTGGTGGTGTCTGACTTGACTGAGCTCCGTCATCCTTGCTGACACATTCCTGGGATCAATGTATCAAATGAATCCCACTGTTTTTGAAGTTCTTGCTCCTTTAATAGTCTCCACGTTTTTGATTCAGATGATTGGGATACTTTCGGTCATTTAAATAAGTTTTTGTCTGTAAGCCGTACTATCATTGGCTTGTGAGAACTGTGTGCGGAATGGAGAGGCAGGTGCAGTGTGATTGACACATTCCTCAGCAAATCATTGTCTCCACAGAATGAATAACCTAGCGAGACTGCAGCGCTGTACAGCAGCTCCATAAACAAAGAATGAAGACAAATGACCACCATTATAGCACTACAGCCTTATGATCTTACAATGATATTAAGCCTACAAATAAAACAAATAGTATAAACCTCATGAGAGATATAATATCGAGCTTGAGCACGTTCAAATGTACAAGATTTATCTTTGGTTTGAAGCTATACTTACTGTGCTGAAACTATTGAAATGCTACAATGCATTTTTTGGTTGTTACTTTTTTATTCCTACTGGCATTACTCCTTCAAAATATGTATATAATATAATGAATCAGTAATATAACAATAAATAATTAACAATTGCTTGACCATACTACATTTCCAATGCATGCAGAGTTCACATACTTGAAGTAATTCTTGCTTCAAGTCATCAGGGATGGGTGTGGTAGAGATGGTAAAGATTCACCAGTTTACGAGCATTTTGCTGTGCATTGACTGTATCTAGCACCATATCCATGCATCTGAGTGTAATAACCTTGGATTACTTAATTTCAGTTATTGTGTCATCCATATATGTGTGACGACTGGCTCAGGTGGAGAAGATTAAAAGCTGCAGTGTTTGTTGTGGCCAGGTCGAAAGCGTTCTCTATCAGAACATCTCGTATGACTCTTTTGACTTTTTTAAAGGGCAGTCATGTTTTGTAATGTTTCCTCAGTTTAAATGAATGGTTTGGTAACTTTAACCTGAGCTAACCTTAACTTAGGTGTCAATTGTTGTTGCTACGGTTACCTGACGTTGAGGCACCTAAAGTACCTGGAATACCTTTTTAGAACTGAATTTGTGAGCGATGTTCGAGGTGTCTGGAATGCCTATCAGCCAAACAGAAAGGAGCATTCTCTCCTGCCAGGGTGAAACAATTGTGTATTGTATCTCCTTGTATTTTTATAAAAATACTCATTGATTCAGTCTGCCACATCTTTTTCTTCTTTTCTCTTGTAAGACATTAAATATTGATATCAAAATAAGACTTAATTTTGTCTGAACCCCTAACCCTTACCAATAGAAAATAAATAACTGTCCTTCTGTTCAACATTCATGCATGGATCTTAATTTAATGTCATGACTAATATATTTGTGGGACAATTAAATAATAACCCCAAAAATAAGTTGACCTGCTGGAACTGTTCATAAGGCACAATGATATTAGTTTGCAAATAACTGATCATGTTGGTGCGAGACAGAGTGAGGCGCAAGAGCTTGTCGAAGGGGTGAAATAGGATTTGGGGCTCGTGCCAGCTGATGATAACCTAGTCGGAATGGATTGGTAATGGCAATTCATGGGGGTGGCAAGAAGCTTGGCTGCTTTGACACTAATATGAATGCAGATTGAAACGTGGCTGAAGGACTTCATCTTGAGGTAATCGCATGAAGGAGTGTGTGTTCAGAAGGTTGATACTGCCACAGGTGTGCTTGTTCTGCAGTTGCTGATAAACAACATGTTTTCAGATTTGCAGTCAATATTAACCTTTTAAATGAAAAATTGACCAGAATTGAAAAATGAAATGAATATAGGAAGAACTGTCCATCATAACATAGCTAAACACCGTCCAGATATGTCACAGATTATATAGACAATAGGCATGGGATGAAATCTTAGTCATGATTATGCTGGCCAAAGAAATTGTTATTCGTGATATTATGCTGATAATCAAAATATGCTTCAAACTCCAAATTTGACAATTGACTACATATTTTATTGCAACACATAGGACATTGTTTTTGGTGATAAACCAACAATCAAACAATCTTCAATAAAGTAATCATTAATCAACGTCCCCTGCATAAATAAAGGTTAAATAATAACCATTCAAAAGAATAGCATTGTGTTCTTTCTTACATGATAGTTCTTTCATAATTTTAATATCAGTATCTGTTTTTCACTTCTGTACCATGAGAGACAGCTTTTTCCCGATAATGAAAATTCTCCACATATTCAAGATGATCCCAATCATAGAAATTCACCACAATCAACGCATTGAGCTGAATGATGTCAGCCACCACGTGTTTCAGTTCCAACACTTTAACAAACACCTCTGCTTCTTACTGCCTTCAACTTAAACCACAACTCCAAACCAATGTTTCACATACAAATAATGTATATTTTAATACATTTCAGATAATTAATAGTCATTTATTTTCACTTAATTTTCACGTAATATACAGTGCCTGCAAGCATGCTTTTACAGGTTATTTAAAGTTGTTCTTATTATTAAATGTTCTATTTAATTTGTAATAGCTATTTTTAAATATATAAATCAATACCTTTTGATAAATGGAACAATATATACATATAAAGGAAAAAAACAGCAGTGGGAATGGTTAATAAATGTATATGTAACACCCTGTTAGTTCTGTGTCTGTCTCCCCAGTGTCTGTTAATTACTCATTCCCTTCACCTGCCCTCAGCTACTCCCCTGCCTCCTTAATTACTCATGCCCTACACCTGTAGTGTTCCTCCTTCTATATATTCCCATTCTTTCCCTTGTCCCCTGCCAGATTGTCATGTCTTTCGTCATGTGTTTTGTCGTTGTTAATCCCTGTTAATCTTTTTTGTGTCACTTCGCCTTTCCAGCCTGTGTTCCATGTTTTTCCTTTTTCAAAGTAGAAAGAGTTTTTTGTTTCCCCGTACCTGGATTCCTGCCTAATTCCTTTGCACCTGAGCTCTTGCCTCACCACATCGTGACAGTATATGTATACGTGTTGATTCTTTTTCTGTGAATATTCATTTTTATGTAACCATTTTTCCTGCTGAGGTGTAGGTAGGTGTATCCAAACTAAGTCTCCAGTCCATATATACACACACACACACTCTCCAGCTTAGCATTTATCTGCTTGTTAACACCATGAATGTATTTTCCATAGTGTTCGCTTTAGGACACGGTGAGAAAGTACATTAGACAACTCAAAGTGGCCTGAAGAAAAACGGAGATGCAATACTTCCTTATGTCATTGTTTGACAAAACTGGTTCACGCTTCCCTCCCTCCCCTCCTACCTCCAGAAGCACAAGAATGGCTCACTAGCTTCCAGAACATATTGATCCCAAAATAACATCAAAGAGGCCGGCTGACTGACTTAAGATGTGCTGGAAGGGGAAAGCAGGAGCTGAAGGAGGAAAGGAGGAGGAAACCACTCGGGCTGTACTGTATGTCAGTTTTTCACATTCAAAGCTTTCATGTGTCTTCAAGGTTTTTCGAATGCTTTGAATGGTGGCATCAAATGTTATGTCATCCCCTCCTTAAAGAAAACAAATTGATTGAGCGATTGCTTGGATTACACAAGTTTGTCTTTATGTATTAAATGCAGGAATGGCAATCTAGCAAGAGTAGATTGTTTTAAAGGCATTCCAACCTAAAATCCCAGTTCTGTGTGGCCAACTCTTTCTCAATGAACGTAGCTGGCAGCACTTGCTCCAGAAATGGCTAAATCTAGCAAGAAAGCTGCAAAGTCGGCAACATCGACAGTTCGTCCCTTCTGGCCTCTCTCAATGCCGTTCCTCCAAAAGGTTCATTATGAATGTAAAAGACCAACATGGCTTCTGTTAGTACTAACAGCTGTGACACTCGCGAGTACACAGGCAGAATTAAATTCAATCCAGTTTATTTTGTATAGCCCAAAATCATAAATTACAAATTTGCCTCAGAGGGCTTTACAATCCGTACACATACAATATCCCTGTCCCAGGATCTTACATCAGATCAGGGAAAAACTCCCCCTCAAAAAAAGTAGACCGTAGTAAGTGCAGGCTGGTACACATACAGGTAGCTTGTCAAATCATTATATTCCTGCCAAATTAAATGATAATACGGTATTATTACAGTCCTGAGAAAGCCACACACACCAAATTTCTTAGCTTTTTTTGTCAGAGCATTTGATTCATTCAATGATAATACTGGGCTCAAAATATCCTCAAGCTTTGAGAAGCGTGCATGATTGCAACATAAAAGTCAATGGTTTGATCTCTGAACCAACAGATATTATTTAGGGGTGTACATAATAAAGAATAGCACTTTCCCCTCTTTTATCACTGCAGCAACAGCATGTGGCTGGTATTGTTTTCACGCTGTGACTCTCTGTGTGTTGCAAAATAGGTTCCTGGAGAGCGTTTTTGAATCCGTTACCAGGTGTTTATATTATGTCACGTGACCAGATCATTTAGTGTGAAATCGATGCCGCACTGTGGCCAAAAGGACGCAGTTATTTCACCATTGACTAATCCAGGGGATCCACCCTATTCTTGCCTGATAATGATACATTGTGAAAGACAAATCTGTGTTGAAACCAACAGGAGGAGATCTAGTTGACATTGGCTGTTAGCAGCTGGTGGGCAGAACAGTCCTCAGAAGCTCATGAAGGTTATATTGAGTTTCATTATTATAAGCTCAAGCTTTATTCAATAACAATTTGTATTGGACAAAAATAAATTGTAATGTTGTCATATGTTCAAATTGGATCTTGCAACACACAACTTCAGGGAAATGAAGAGTTGATTTTGTTTGTTACCGTGTTTTCAAATTGGGTATCAACAATTATTACATTTCACTGTTATGGGTGTACCAGTGGATACATATTTTCTGATATTGTGACATCCCTGGTTTATATCTGTCTCTGTTTGTGGAGAGATTTTGTGAACACGATAGCGTCACAAAAAGCTCTAGAGGTGTGTATTTGAGGTCAAAATGAAGGCAGTGATTGTCTCTTTTGAGGCACTTTGGGTGACCTGAAGTATCCAACTGTTTACCGTACGGCTTTTATTCTGATTGTGGAGAAGTTCAATATAGGTATTGCAGGGGCAACATACAGGCCCAATCAGGTATATTTTTGTTGCACATACAGTTTGGTACCATTACTTTAACTTTGGTCTTGCAAATAATGACTGTGAAACAAAGATGGAAGTTGTGTGAC
The DNA here is from genome assembly GCF_009769545.1 of Cyclopterus lumpus. NCBI lineage: Eukaryota > Metazoa > Chordata > Actinopteri > Perciformes > Cyclopteridae > Cyclopterus > Cyclopterus lumpus. The sequence goes on along the minus strand of NC_046970.1, from coordinate 10,191,342 downwards.
ATTTTTACAGTTCTGCAAAACACAAGTGTACAAACAATTTACTTTGTTTCCATTACCACAGTCTCTCTATCATTAACCAAGTAGTTTTATGTCTAAACTTAACCACACAATGAGTACAGCATTGAAGTGGCAGGTCAGATAATGCTCATATTCAACGTTTTGAAAGGCACCTTTTCTTTGCATGCGTTAGTACCTTAAAAAGTTGAATTAATGTGCCCTGAACTTGCAAGTGTCATGTTTTTCTTTTTTAGGAATGTCAGTTACACTTGTACTGTATTCGCTTTGAACTCCTCCTCTGAGCCTAGGCCGAGTGGCGACAGGGTTCATCAATCAGATGGCTATCCATTCATTCCCTTTGATAACATAACAATAATGGTGTCATTCCTGTACTCTAGCATTATTTTATCGTATTTCATCACAGTATAAATGATGAAAGAGCAAAGAGATGTGCTGCTGTGGACAAGGGCAGCGGCAACACTTATTTTGGACACCGAAGAAGTTCAGTGTTGGTTTGAGTGTGCCCTGTACTTGTAATATTTTTACGGCTTTACCGAGATTGTGGATAAAATAATATTTATTTTTACAATCAAACACGTAAATGATGAAGGTACTTGCAAATGACAAGGTAGTATCATCAAAATAATTTTCATTCTGAACGGAATATAGTGGGATGAAAACATCTGATAACTGTGGTTTGAATCTGAATCAATACTTTCCTTTGATCCTATTATTGGGCTTGTAGGACAAATCCTATACTTTGATTCTACCGGCAGCTTTGGATTTATCAGACTGATTTTATATCTAACTATAACCTGCCTGCGTATGATGACACACCATGAGTATGGGCTATAAACCCATGAAAACAATAACGGAACAATGATTATACTCAATAAAGCTGTGAGCAGCAATACACTGATTTCCTCTGTAGGAAGGCAAACAATATAATGAAACTCACAAGCTGCACATCTCAGGTGTATGTCTCAAGTCTTTTCTTCACATCCCTACAATTTCACTCATCAAAATCATGTATGCATAGGTTAGACACAACAAGTGTCTGCTTTTTACCATATGGATGATTTGGTAGGAGCAACAGGACATATGGTGCGAAAGATCTAATTGTAATGTGAAGAATATAGATGGTAAATCTATGGCTTTTATTACATAATGATATGACCAAGAGAACTTCTGATGGCAACACAACAACACAATACTGAGGCATTAGCCCACATTAGAGAAGCCGAAAGAAATGGCACCGGGCATTATCAGGGAGTGATGTAATGTGGAGATTGAGTTACAGCCACTGCAGTGTGAAGTGAACTTAAATGTGGAATATGCCTTTAGTCAGACAGCACTTAGGGGGCATATTGATCCGACAGTGAAAAAGCAAGTGGGAGAGGATGGGTGTCAGAGCCTGAGGAGCAGGGGAGGGATGAGAAACAAGAGAAGAGAGGGTCACCCTTAAGAAGCAAAACAAAAAGCTACTCTCTGCCACTGCTCAACAGCAGTATTTACTGGATTTCTCTCATTACTCTGTTGTATGTCTCTTCAGCTCATTCTCGCTGAAATACTGAACACAATAACACTGAGATAGGTTCATGGATTTAGCAATCCAAATGATATACACTAATGTAATAGGAGTTCAATATTGCCGTTGCCCCACGAAATGTAACAGATGATGGTGACGTTTGATATCTGTTCAATGCTTTGGCTCAGATTCCCATGGTATTTAGAACTGATTTAAATTGTCCCGAGAGGATCGGAATTATTCTGTGAACTCCCTGACCCTTGTGATGCAGTCACGTTGAAAGGGTTGAGTTGAAAAATGTCAGAATCAAGTGACTAGAGTGCCATAACATTTATCCCCAGAAGATGAACTCTTTCCTTTGTGGACACTCAATGAGCCTTTCTCAAGTGCCATCCTCAGGCCAAAATGTGATCTGCCCAGAAGATATCTCATTGAAAAGGGCAGATTGCCATGAAATGTACTCAACACACCTATCATCCCCAGAGGATGGAACTTTTTGATTTAAATGACCCCATGATCTTTTTACGGCACCATCTTTATTTCACATTTCTCGTCCCGTAAGAATTTATATTATATTAATTGTTTTCTGTCTGAAACTTTAACTTTATGTAATGAATGCTATGATAACTTGATACTTCAGGCCTTGCTCCATTCATACTAAATCAGGTGTCTGCTTATACGCAGACTTTTTCAGACACATGCCTGTCATATATTTTGCTGGACCATCGCAGCATCCTTTATCATGACTTGTAACACATTGTTTATGTCTTGCAAATGTATTGACCCTTTTGTTAGTAAGTTACCTATTTTGTTGGGGTGGTGCGTAGGTAGAGGCAGATTAATTCTCTGAAATTCTTTGAAATAACTTGAGAATCAACGGGACCCTATTAGCTGACCCCTTCGCCGATCCCTACTTTGCTGGGAGGTGAGCTGACGGGCGTTCTCGAGATGACGACTGACTAGATAGTCAGCTATAGCTGGTTCATCTTTCCAGCTCGCTGATAATGATGGACCATAGACCCAGTGCTGAGTACAAGCCATCTGGACCCATTTACTGTAGTGTAACATCCATCCATCCATTTTCAATACCGCTTATCCTCATTAGGGTCGCGGGGGCGCTGGAGCCTATCCCAGCTGACATAGGGCGAAGGCAGGGGACACCCTGGACAGGCCACCAGTCCATTGAGGGCAACTGTAGTGTAACATCCTTCAGAAATCTCAAAACTATTTCCCCCACAACTCTTTCAGCCTCTCTTGCCAGTACCATGTCGGCCTCCCCTTTCCCACTGTCTGATAATCCCTCCGATCTCGTAAATTACTACAATAACACACTCTCCTCCTGTCTTGATCAGCTGGCTCCTATTAAAACCCAAACGGTCTCATTCACTCACTCAGCTCCTTGGTATACTTCTGATCTCCACCACATGAAATCCCGTAAGCGCCAGCTTGAAAGACTCTGCAGGAAAACTGGTTTAACAGTCCATCTCCAAGCCCACTCTGACTACCTTCAACAATACAATGACGCTCTCATCTCAGCCCGGACCACCTACTACTCACACCTCATACACGCTGGCTCCTCCAACCCAAAGGCTCTCTTCTCAACAATAAACAAGCTTCTCAAACCCAGGGACAACACCTCCAAATCCTTTACAAGTGCAACTCTTTCCTTTCATTTTTCAATACAAAAATTTATATAATTTACAGCAACCTGAAGACCTCACCCGCACTTTCCATTTCTCCACCCCCTCTCCCCATATTCACCCCTCAGCCCCTTTCTCAGTTCTCCCCTGTGTCCCCTTTGGAGCTCTCTTCATTCCGGCCCATCTCAAATCTTCCCTTCCTGTCAAAAATACTGGAACGCGTCGTCGCTGCACAACTCAAAACCCACCCACGATCTGTTCGAGCCATTTCAATCTGGTTTCCGCTCACAGCACAGCACCGAAACAGCCCTTCTCAAAGTCACCAATGACCTCCTCCTCTCCTCACACTCTGGCCACCTCAACATTCTCCTTCTCCTGGATCTCACTGCAGCCTTCGACACCATCAACCACAACATCCTTCTCTCCCGCCTCGAATCGTCCCTCAACATCACCGGAACTGCTCTCTCCTGGCTCAAATCATATCTAACAAACAGACAACAATTTATCAGCATCAACAACTGCACCTCCTCCACTGCTCCTCTGTCTCAGGGCGTCCCCCAGGGTTCGGTGCTTGGTCCTCTTCTGTTCATCCTCTACCTGCTCCCTCTTGGAAACATCATACGTCATCACGGTCTCCTCTTCCACTGCTACGCTGATGATGTCCAGCTCTACATCTCCACAAAAGCCATTACCACTGCTACTCACTCCACTCTAAACAACTGCCTCACTGACATTAAATCATGGATGCAAACCAACTTTCTCAAACTAAACCGTGATAAATCGGATATGATCATCATCGGCCCCAAATCTCTCACCAAAACCAGTCACAACTTCTGCCTCACCATTGACAACTCCACTCTGTCTCCCTCCCCTCACATCCGCAACCTCGGAGTCATGTTTGACAGCAACCTCTCATTTGAACATCACATCAAACAAATCACCAGAACCTCCTTCTTCCACCTAAAAAACATTGCCTGTCTCCGCCCATCACTTTCCTCATCTGCTGCTGAAACTTTAATCCACGCCTTCATCACCTCCAGAATTGACTATTGCAATAGTATTCTTTATGGCACATCTTCCAAAATCCTAAACAAACTCCAATACATCCAGAACTCTGCTGCTCGCCTGCTCACCCACTCCCGTTCCCGTGATCACATCACCCCTGTTCTCCAGAGCCTTCACTGGCTCCCCGTCCCACAACGGATCCAATACAAAATCCTTCTCCTCACTCAC
>NC_046970.1:10074444-10181944 GCF_009769545.1 Cyclopterus lumpus | reverse complement strand
TAACCAATGTCCCTTCAATCTAAGTTGCATCTCTAACCTTCAACTGCCCCAAATGACACCCCAACAAATAATAACTTCTTGAGTCTTGAAGATATAACTTTACAGTTTACATTGTGAAAAGAGAGTGTAACGGGTCCGTGTTACCCTCCCCCCCTAGCAGAGAGACACAGGAGACTCAAACTAGTTTAAGGATCTTTTATTTGCTGGGAGACAGTTGTGCTCTCGGCCTTGCCCCTGAGCGCCCTCCTGTGACCGTCTTTCTGCTCTCATCTCCTTCCGTCCTACTGCCATTTGATATAGAGCAAATCATCAGACCCAGCTGAGGCCAATTAAGCCTCCACCTGGTATCGTTCCCTGGTACCGTTCCCACATACCTCCACCGCCCGACTTAGGCCAGGGTGCCATCCGGCCTAACCTACTCCCCCACCCTCCCTGTGAGAGCGGGAGAGGAAGTCGGCCACAACCATCTGCGTCCCCGGCCTATGGATCACTTTGAAATTAAAAGGCTGCAAAGCCAGATACCACCGAGTGATCCGGGCGTTAGTATCCTTCATGCGATGGAGCCATTGGAGGGGAGCGTGGTCCGAACAGAGGGTGAATGAGCGTCCCAGGAGGTAGTATCGTAGGGAGTCGACCACCCACCGGATGGCCAAGCACTCCTTCTCCACCATGCTGTACCTGGCCTCCCTCTCCGACAGTTTGCGGCTGATGTACAGGACCGGGTGGTCAACCTCCTCCACCTGCTGGGACAAAACGGCCCCCAGCCCTCTGTTCGACGCATCAGTCTGCAGGGTAAAGGGAAGAGAGAAGTTAGGGGTGTGGAGGAGTGGTTCCCCACAGAGAGCTTGCTTTACCTTCTCAAACACCAACTGGCACCGCTCCGTCCACTGGACCGGATCTGAGGCACCCTTCCGGATCAGGTCGAATCTGCAAAATTTGTGATGAACCGGCTATAGTAACCCTCCAGCCCCAAAAACCGCCTCACCTCTTTTTTTGTCTTGGGCTGCGATAGTGGCAGTCTTGTCCACCTGTGGGCGCACCTGCCCGCCGCCCAAGTGGTACCCCAGATATCGTACCTCCCTCCGTCCAACTGCACACTTCCCTGGGTTGGCGGTGAGCCCCACCTGCCTCAGGGACTCCAGCACCGCGCCCACCCGCTGCACATGCTCCACCCAGGTGGTAGTAGGCGGCCGCATATGCAGCGTGCGGCCGCAGCACCTGGTCCATGAGGCGTTGAAACGTGGCTGGGGCCCCGAACAACCCAAAGAGAAGCGTGGTGAATTGGTATAACCCATACGGAGTGGCAAAGGCCGTCTTTTCCCTCGACTCTGACGACAGAGGAATCTGCCAGTAGCCCTTTGTTAAATCCAGTGTCTTAAAGAAACGCGCAGTGCCCAGTCGGTCCAGGAGTTCGTTGACCCCGGGCATTAGGTAAGCATCGATTCGTGACACGTCATTCACCCTGCGATAATCCACACAGAACCGTATAGACCCATCCTTCTTGACCACAAGGACAATGGGACTACACCAGGCACTGTTGGACTCTTCTATTACCCCCATCTCCAGCATGGCCGCTAATTCCCTCTGAACCACCTTTCTTTTGTGTTCAGGTAACCTGTAGGGCCGTGACCGCACCGTCACGCCCGGAGGCGTTTCAATTCGGTGCTCTATGAGGTTTGTGCGTCCTGCCAGGAGAGAGAACACGTCAGAAAACTGCTCTTGCAACTGGGCAATGTCTGTTCTCTGGGTCCCGGAGGGATGGTCTTCGCAAAGGAGCGAGGCCGGATTAGTAGATTTTGGAGCCTCAGGCCTCAGCTCCTCTCTCTCAGATACCGCAGACACCAGAGAAACAGCCTCCGCCTCCCTCCATGCTTTTAGGAGGTTGAGGTGGTAGATCTGTGTAGCTCCGCCCCTGTCAGAACGCACCACCTCATAGTCAACATCCCCTACTCGCCGTGTGACCACGAAGGGCCCTTGCCACTTGGCGAGGAGTTTAGAGCTGGAAGAAGGAAGCAATACAAGTACCTTCTCTCCGGGTGTGAATTGTCTCAGCCTGGCCCCTCTGTTGTACAGCCGCTGTTGACGCCCCTGGGCCTGGAGCAAATTCTCACGTGACATCCTACCCAGTGTGTGGAGCTTTGCCCGCAGGTCCAGGACGTATTGGATCTCACTTTTACTGGTGCTCAGCCCCTCCTCCCAGTTTTCTTTAATGAGGTCGAGCACCCCCTGTGGAGTCCTGCCAAACAAAAGTTCAAAGGGAGAAAACCCCGTGGAGGCCTGGGGGACCTCCCACACTGCAAACAACAGAGAGTCAAGCCATTTATCCCAATTACGTACATCGTCATTAATAAATTTACGGATCATGGACTTTAAAGTCTTATTCAGACGCTCCACCAGACCGTCTGTCTGTGGGCGGTACACACTGTTCCGAATAGACTTGATGCCCAGTAACCCGTAAAGTTCTCTGTGTTCTTGACATGATCTGGGTGCCCTGGTCAGTCAGAATCTCTTTCGGGATTCCGACTCGGGAGATGACCTGAAACAGCGCCTGCGCAACACTCTTTGCCGAAATATTGCGCAACGACACTGCCTCCGGATATCGCGTAGCGTAATCCACGAGGACTAACACAAAGTGATATCCGCGTGCACTCCGGTGAAATGGCCCGATGAGGTCTATGCCGAGTCGCTCAAACGGAACCTCCATTAATGGCAGAGGACGCAAAGGCGGCCTCGGAATGGCCGGGGGATTTACCAATTGACACTCCGGGCAGGACGCACACCAATGGCGCACATCCGCCCGGATGCCCGGCCAATAAAATCGGGTCATTATCCGGTCTAGTGTTTTATCATATCCCATGTGACCAACCATCGGGTTATAGTGAGCAGTCTGGAAAATCATTTCCCGGCGGATTTTCGGCACCGGCAACTGGGTGTTTTCCTCTCCTGTCTGAGCGTCACGGCTCACTCTGTACAGTCTGTCCCTAATCAATGAAAAGTGCGGATATGACTGCGCTGCGTCAGGGCGCACCAGGTGACCATCAATTCTAATCACTTGGTCAAAGGCTGAGCGTAGAGTGTCTTCACGAGACTGCTCGAGTGGAAAATCTTCCATGGAATGAAACTCGGAAGCCGGTGGAGTCTCCACGGGAGGCTCCACCGGTTCCCCCTCCCCGTCTGCAGTGTCGGACGACCTCGCTTCACCGCTGAGCACAGCGCAGATATCACATGTCCCTGCCGGCCGTGAACGCACCCCCGCAGCCTGTCCCATTAACTTATTAAACCCTGGCCAATCTGTTCCCAAGATTAGGGGGTGCGTAAGGCGGGAGCTAACCGCAACCTTTACATTATGTTTTTATCCCCCCGTATCTAATTTCCACTGACACCATAGGATACTCGTGAACGTCCCCATGCACACACCTTATCTTCACCCACAATGCCTGCACCAATGCCCCGGGTCGAACCAGGCTCTGGTGGATCATAGACTGCGTACAGCCCGAATCCACCATCGCCTGAATTCCCCCTGGATTCTTACCGGAACGCGGTACGTCTAACCCGGACCGGGGGATGGTGTTGGATCACCTGGCCCACCTCCATCAACGGACACTCCCTCCAGAAGTGTCCGGGCTGCCCGCACCTCCAACACTCCTGCTCTGGTGCTTGAGAGACTCCCCGTGGGCTGGGAAGGGTACCGGTGTCAGCTCGGGTCGGAAGATCGGGGAGCTGGGTTGAGGGTGCCGACCGCGGAGCCGGCACGAGCCGTGCCAGGATCTGCGGTGGACCGCAGCGGTGGGGTGGCACCGGCAAACGACCGATATCCCCCTGATTACCGGGATGCACCGCCAAGTGATCCTCCGCTAGTGTGACAGCGGTCTGCAGCGACGCCGGCCGGTGACACAGGACCCACGCCGATGTTCTGGCTGGCAGCCCTCCCACAAACTTCTCCAGGACGATCCGCTCCACCACCCCCGTCGCTCCTCCGGGCCCCCCCGGCTGCAGCCATCTGGTCGTGGCGTCGCTCAGTCGCTGTGCCTAGGCGAAGGGCCGGTCCTCGGGCCCCAGCATGGCCTCCCGGAACCTCCGCCGGTGGTCCTCCGGGGTCAGACCCAGCCGATCCATCACCGCCTTACGCACGTCTGCGTAGTTGCGCCGGGCTGCCGGGGGAAGTCCGCGGTTTGCGCCTCCCCGGTGAGAAGCGGCAGGAGACGGATAGCCCACTCCGCCGTCGGCATGCCGTACGCCTCCGCCGTACGCCTCCGCCATCACCTCGAACGTCTCCAGAAAGGTCTGGACATCATCCGCCGCTGCCACTTTGGGCATTGCCATCCCCCTCAAGGCGGAGGGGTCCGGCGCCGGCAGCCCTGGTCGAGCCGCACCTGTGCGGGCGGCGAGCTGCTTGAGGGCATGAGCCTGTCTGTGCCTGGACCTGGAGCGCCTCCAAGAACTGGCGATTTGCCTCAGCTTGATCCCGCTGCATCTGGGCGATGCCTCCCAGCATCTGCCCCAGCGCGATCAACGGCTGGGCTGGCAGCCCTGGTTGTCCCTCGTCTCCTGGCGTGTTTTTCATTTTTTTTTCCTAAGGGGGCCCCACTTTGGCCTCCAGTGTAACGGGTCTGTGTTCTCTTTACGAATGGACGTTGTACTGAAGTAACATTTTGAGTATATTGATATCACTCTGCATCACTTCCAGTCCTCATCTACAGGAGGACCAGTGGTTCCTTCTCCCTCAGGCTGATCAGTTTCCTGAGGTTTTGAGTTAAATGAAGCTTTTTATCTTCTGCTGCTACAGTTCCATTTTCTGATAAACTAACTGTATGCTGCTGCATTGGATTCACATTTACGAGCATTGTACCTTTAGTTTCCTGTAAGTATACAGGGTCTGAACCCAAGTTGGAAATTTGTTTTGATGCAAAGCAATGCTTTGAATTATGTAACCCTCTAAGCAGTTTCATTTAACTTGTTTTAAAGATATTTTTGGCATTTATTTATTATGAAGCAAGAGTTGAAAGTAAGCAGGAAATATGGGTATAGAAAGGAACATGAAACAGGGCACCATATCTAGAACCCCATAGTACCTGTCAAAGAAAAAAATATTGGGATGGTTAAGTTAGCTGTGCAATGTTTAATAGCAAAGCTGTCTTGTTTCCTTTTGTAATCATGATACTGGTATAGATTCTAATGTGATAAATATGTTACCATATTGTTGATGTGTGTCACACCACACAACATACAACATCCTCTGTCCTTGAACCTTTGCATAAGGAAAAATTCCCCAAAATAACCTTCAGCAGGGAAAAGAAAAGGGAAAAACCTAGGGAGACATCCCTCTTCCAAGACGAACATAAGTGCAATAGATGTCATGTGTACATAATAAATTATATACACTTACAACATAGTTAATCCACATGATTCTGTATATATAGCAGTAATAAATATCAATACAATTATTTATAGTGATGATAAATACAGCAGTGGATATAAAACCAAAAAAGAAAGTTTTGTTTGTGTTAAGTAGTTGGATAACAGTAACCACACACACACACATGACGGCCACTTACACCATCACCAACTAAGCAATCTGTGGTACCTGATTACTGACCATCTGTCTAAAGTCTAAAGCAGTACATGTGATTTAATGCCTCAACCTGGTTCCTCTCATACATATGAATTCTGTACCGGTCGAGTTTTTTTTGTAATATACCGCATTTTAATTCATGCACAGCGAGCATCGGGATGCTCTGGCACCATTTTAATTAGAGTCCCATGGGTTCCTACTGTCGACTCCCTCCTACCTCCTGGTGCCACATCGGAGCAGAAAAAATAAATATCCCCAAGGAAATGCTGCTCTCGTCTCATCTGAGCAGAACTGCGGCAGCCATCTCAAACCTTCTCCCTCATGGGAACGCAGCACCGGTGTGCCCTCTGCCAAGGGTACTTAACCCTCAAAGGCTTAAAAACAAGGAAAAAGATAACGGTCGACTTATCGGTGGATTCTATGGAGAATAGGTGTGTGGCGTGTGCTGATGAGATATGACAAAGTTCCTCGAGAGGCTGGGCAAATCGACTTTAGGCACTCTGCCTCTCTCACTTTATTGCTGTTCTGTGTATGTTGCTCGCCCTAGAGTTTGACCTCGATGTGAACTCTGTGAGTTCTGTTCTGATGGCATCCGTTTCCTCTCTGATCATGTCCCATCTTGGCTGAAACTGTTGTGGGCTTTTAATGTAATGTGTGTGTGTGTGTGTATGTGTGTCTGTGTCTGTGTCTGTGTGTGTCTGTTTAATCAGCAGCAGATCTGTTTCCAGTATTAGCAGCTTCATTTGTAGGGTGTAGGACCAGGTCCGGATCCCAGGGACTTTCCCTGTTGGCAGAAGACCGGCCATTCTTCATGATTCAGCAAGATTCACATCCTCAGCTAAGCCTGCAAGAGCTGCAACCATTTGATATGCAAAGATGTGACAGGTCCTGGAGCAGAATTTAAAGTGTTGTTTATATATACTACCCCGTCTGCGATGATTGCTGTGGTGTCCACCACACCTCCCTGAGGTCAAAAAGTCTGACCAGCACTGACTTTTCGAATGAGAAATCTGGTGATGAAGTTTAAATTCTGCTGAAAATATATCTACCCATCCATTATCTATGTTCATGCTTATCCTGACTAAACCTCTACTTTGCTGCATACCACAGTTTCTGCGGCACTACCGTTTTTACAATTTCCGATGCATTTGCGAGTCCTATATGGTTCATGAATGGGTCACTGGTATGGTCTTTGATTTCATTGGTGAAACATGACAAAGTGAGTGAGATGAAAGGATCACAGCTTTTGTCAAAAGGTAATTAGGTGATTAGGCTTTACAGTCCCAGCATGCACTCGGCAAAACGCGTATTATAGACAGATAAGATAGAATCTCTTTATGCCTGTCTGTCTGAACCGTTCATCTCCTCTACTTCACATTTTGTGGGTCTATTTGTGGGTGGAGTACTTTGATAAATGTGGTGGAATTTGGCCACACAACATATTCCATATCAATAAACATTGAATACATTAGCAGATAAAGAGCTTCAGGGTTCTACAGACTTGAGCATGTTGTCCGCAGCGGGGCTTCCACAGGCCGTGACTCTTCACTCTGCAGTTCACTTTAGCTGCTGGATGCTGGATTTACTGATGTTCCAACTGGAAAAGGCGCATGTGCTCTGTGGTGGCTGGGGCGTTGTTAGGCTCAGCTGCGGAGGTATGTGGGGGAGTGGTTCAGGGAACAGGTGCCGGGAATTGGCCTCAGCTGCGGGGAATCAAGGCCTGAGTGGCTCTGCCCTATATGTGGGGCATACAGTTGGAGGCACGAGAGAGGGGAGAGCAGAGGGAGAGTCTGCAACTAAATAAAGGATATTGCAAAATATACCCTAAGTGTGCTCATTCCTTGGTGCTGGGTGCTGCATGTGACAGCCAGGAGCTTGTTACATGCTCCAAATCACCACGCGCAATGAACGGTTACGCCTGCACTAATTACTAATAAAAAGGAACATGCATACATGTTTGTGTAGAAATAGAATCTCACTCAAGATTACTAAAAACCCTGCCCTATAACACAACTGTGCTCACCAGTATGGCATGAGATTGACTGTTTTCAGTGGCTATGAAGAAAACCATTTGCCGCACAAGACGGTCAGAGGTTAAATGTCCCTGCTTGACAGTCTGAGGCAGTCGAAATGTGGCCATTGTAACTAAATTATTGAATACTGAGAGATAAGCGACAGAGAGAAGAGAAAAGTGTTTATATTATGAAGGTTAACTGTACAATTGAATACAATATGTGCACTTCTGCACTGGTAATTATGTCATGAACGCTGGAGTTCTTTTTCTTCTCTAGTTGCCCAAATGAACAGTGAACACAAGGAACAATCCGCCCTTAACAAAGACTGATGATAGAAACATAGCAATGAGAGACTGAACTGGCCCCGATCTAAATCAACGAGAGTGAATACTCTTTGGACCCGGCCCGATTCGTCCTGACACCCCTTCACGTTTAGCCCCTGTTCTACTGTGCCACTAGGTCTAATACCAGTGTGTAGCAGAATAATGTATTTTGTCATGAGTGTGGCCTGTAAAGTGCTGAACAAATTACACACATTTTTGTTTTTGTTTTGCTTATATTTGCAACTTAATTGGCGGGTCGGTTTACTATCTCAGTTTTAGTCTTTTTTTTTAAAACCCTGTAAAGACCTCCAGCATTTCAACATAACTCTGATGGCATCTTCAAAAAGAAATTCCCAATATTACGTTTTTCATAATGCATATATACCATTATATTGTCCCTCTCAGGGCGGTACTGACATTGAGGAGGGGCATTCCACACCACATTCTTCTTTCAGGTGGGCCTTATTAACCATCTCCAATGCAATGCCATCTCACCAACTACAAGCTCCAATGAAACACTTTGTGCCTTTACACCTTTTTTGCGAGCACCTTTTTTTTTGTCTTTACAGTACACATCTGAACGTGCAAAGATACGAGTCTGATGCTTGTTGCCTTTTTTTTTCTTCTTTTGCTAGCTAATTATCTGCTCTGCAGCTTCCCTCTGATTTTAAAAGATGAGGTTAGTATATTTGCAGTCCAGACTCTAACTTAAGTGACAGGGTCTCTCATTTCCTTCTTTAAAAAAAAGATCTGAGATATTTATGGTAAAGCAGTATGAATAGAAAATACACACACGTTGCAGATACTTTTAGAGCTAAAGAAATTACATACATGTGCTATGGGTTTTTTAAATGATCATATGCACATACAAACATATATAAGTAGGCAGTGGTTGGGGGGAGATTTTAACTCAATACAAATTAGATTGTCTTCCCAGAGGTTGTTTTTGGGAATATTGGTGCTAGATTTGGGGCTAGTAGGTCTACCGTATATACATCTGACACCTCCTATGGCACAGGTTGGGACAGCATGGCGTCATTGAAATAGCACCAATGTCTTTCCATACAAAGATGCCAGTATAGCTCTCGGAGTGAATGTGTGAAGTGATACATTTTAATTCTCTGCATATATAAGGGATTAAGATCAGAATATCAGTTCAGTGGCAGCAAGCCTCTGCAGATGGCAAAGTGATCAGATCTGCTGCTTTTTTTTAACCTCTTTCACTCCTAGCAATGTCACCAAGAGTAGAGTGAAGGTACTGGTATCATATGATACCAAATAACCTAGGGAATCCATTGGTACCAACCATGTCATGCTTGCTTGTCGGCAAGAAGGCTAAATAACTCTCACAAATTCTGGCGAGGTAAAAACTCTTCACCTTGAGATGTGAATCAAAACAGGTTCTATGGGAATCCACAAGTCTCCCCTCTGCTTTTTGCCTCTTCTAAAAATGTTTTTCTAACTAACTGAGCGCATGTACTGGTTTTCTGTGATTTTCACTGAGACTCCTGTGGATCCAATTAGCCCAAATGACCCTTCGCTAAGTCCCTCCCCCCCTGGTCGCTGTTGCTAGTTCTGACAAGTTTTCACGTCCGGCATGTAAATATGACATTTTCAACAATATCAGTGAGAGATATTCCACGTGAGCTATTAGAAGACTTCTTGAATAATAGTTCAGAATTATCAGAGTGGACAAAAAAGAATACAAAGTGTTAGAGGAGAATTGTGAATGAGGAGGTCATTAAATAGTGACTGATTATAGCTTTCCTCATCTAATATAAAACTAAATGATCAAGCTTTTCCATTTGTTTAAAGCGCCCCAGGATGTTGCTGGCACATCATGACCATCATAATGCTCTAAGCCTTTATACTATTTCACAATTTATTTTTGATTAATTAATTATTCTATTAATATTTTTTTACATCCGATGTGCTGAGGTCAAATTCTTCTTCAGGTTTCCAGCTTTCAGATGATGAACACCACTTCTATGTGTTATATACTGTACCTGGCATTTCCTCGTAATAAAGATCTGCTGTCCCCTGTAAAAAAAAATCAATAAATCGGCCGATGGTTTATAGGGGAGAAGTGAAAGATTACATGTGCATCATTGCATCCTGTCATGTTCCAGTATAGCAAACACAACAATAATTGAAAGGATTAAAGAAATGCATGACTAGTTGATTAATATTTTCAACTCTTTGTTTTAATTTGTTTAGCTGGTAAAAAAAGACAAACTATATTTAAAATCAGACATCCTACTGAATTTGTGGATGCAGATTGGATGTATATACTGTATGTAGTGTATGCATCCGTCCCATTGATACATTTTCAGTTGGAAGTGGTCACAAGAGTTGATGAAATAAGTCTGTTATTTCTGTAAGTCGACTCTCAACAACCTGTATTGCTGCATCGATGCCATCCATACGTGGCATATTTTCATGGCCAATTTCCGTTATTCTGTTTCATGAATATAGCAAGCTAATTATGTAGGAAGATGAATTCATACGGAGGAAACAGGTGTCGGAGAGAACAGCACCAGACCAGTTTGCCTCATTGGTCTGGCCTCCTTCGCACTAAACATGACTTCTTTCACTTTTTAGACAGAGTGAAGATGACAACTCTGCATGTCCTGCATTCTCTCAGAGCAGTTCTTGTGTGCATGCTCATACTTGAAACTGGTCTACAATATGTAATTAAGTGTATTAACCTGGGGCACTGGGATATGAAGTAAGGTCAGAAGTAATTCAGGACTGTCAGAGTTACTGCCTTGGAGACAGTTACGTATGTAACCCATCAAAAGGTTGAGTGAAATGGCTGTGCACTGCACTTTATCATAGATGGGGAAGTGAACTAGATGTGCATTTGGCTAACCACTTAGTCCTCATCCTTGAAGTCTTTCCTCTTAAAACATACTGTCTCAAAGCATGATGAAGCATAAAAATCATCTTTTCGTGGCTTGTTGTTTTTGAGTAACTTGCTCTTCACCACTTTCTGTTGCGCCAAGCTACCGTCGCCTTCCTGCTCATTGTGGTCAATAGGGGGAAAACGCTCAATGCTAATCCAGTTTGTGAGTACAGTGGTCAACAAACTTTAAAAAGACCACTGAGGTGAGACATATTCTTTTGCCACCAAATCAACATTGATCTTCCCCCAAGTGGAGAGACAGGATGTGGGAGTTTGTCCTGAAATAGCCTTCTCATTGTAGATCTGTAATCTTAGATTCAATCTGAATTACATTTGTCTTTGTGAATCCAAACTAAATTGACTCCGTACATGTATATGCCTATATAAATATTTGTATTTTTAGTTTGTGTTAGTTTTACATTATGGGTTAATGTCCCATTGTTCAAATCAGAACCCAGACAGAATTAGCATGATACATCTCCTCCTCCACCACTGGGGCTGGATGATAGATTAAAGCAGGATTCAAACTAGCTTTGCGAACCACTCTTGTTCCGTGAGTTTTCATTCCAGTAAACATCGTTGTCCCCAGTCCCCCCCCCCCACTCCCTCGTCAGGCGTGTTGAATCAGTGATGGGCGCTCATGCTCTGCATATTTTCATTTCAAGCAAATGCCACAGAGGCTTATTTCACTGATTACTTTTACCTCCTCTCTGGTTGGAGGGTTATCAGTGAAATCAGCTGCTGTGACACATGGCTCACACATTGTTGGCCACTACAGATAAATGTCAGCCTTGTGAAACACTGAATCCTTTGCCTTAGTGTGAAAATGTATAGGAAAAGGCATTGCTTATTGTCTTCTCTAGATTCAAACATGCACATTAATCCAAGTGGAAATAATCAAATTAATTTTGGATTTAAACTAATCCAAGATTATGAATGCATAACTGTTTAGTCACTAAGAAGTGTAAACGCTCCAGCTCTCTCCTGTGTGGTCACCTCAGTTCATAAACTTTCTATATTTTTGGTCTGAGGCTGTTTTTCATGACCACAAAACCCGTCCAACAACTTTGGGATGAACTGTCACGCCGTCTATGAGCCAGTGTCAGACCCCACTGATGATTCTGTGGCTTAATGGGAGCCAATCCCTGCAGCCAGGTTCCAACATCTTGTTAAAAGCCTGAACACATGTTGGTGAAATACTGGTGAAATACTGGTGGCACTGTTCGCTTCTCTCCATTCAAATTACGTCCATACTTCTGTTATGTTGGTGTCAGCGTTGGAAAACTGCCCCTAAGATATATAATTTTGCCCCTGATATCACTAGGAGAGGGGCAAACAATGCCCACATAATTTCCTCTAATAATTATGATAATTTAATGAACTTGTAGCCCTGACCCGGTCCAGTTGCCATATCATGTTTTGGATTTTCGCCTTGATGTTGCGTGTGCGTGATGAACTGAATGGAGTGCTTCTTGATCTCCTGCTAGTGTGAGGAAAAATTATCAGCCAACACAGTCAGCGTCAACATCTCAGGTACAAAAGAAAAATCCACACACCCAGCCACCATCGAAAAATGGAATATAGATCGGCTTGGGGTGGAGGAAGACGACAAGGAAAAAAAGACACACATTTTTTGCAATGCATGTTGAACTTGTGGACATAGAGTTGCCAAATTCGTTGTCAATCCAGCACAGGTTGAATTCTTCTGCGGACTTCATCAAGGGGAGTGACAACGTCAAGAAATACGTGGCCTTTCGTCACCAGGCGACCAAGCGACACGCGCTTACGGTGAGTGATAACTAGTAATTATTTTGAAGTTATTTAGTTTGCTTTAACATTAGTTAGCTAACGTTAGCTAGCTCTGATGCGTTAACTACAAAGGCTCGCTTGCTAGCTAGCTAACGTTAGCCAGAGAGCAGTCAGTGAATCATTTCCCCCATCCTCATAAATTACTGCTATCTTGTGGTTCACAACCAATCCTCTAGTTGGGTCAAATACAATTAGTTGAGACTGCAGTTGACTGGGGGTTTCAAGTTTTAAATGTTTAGATTATGTCCCTTATCACATGTAACATACAATTTTTGTTTTTGTTTGTTCAATCTCAACACAGTGGAAGACCTAATGATGATCTCACTGGAGGGACCAGAAGAAGAAGATGCAGCTGCTGCAGCATGTGAATCTGCTGTGAGAAGAAAGCCAGGCGGCCCCACATAGAACCCTATGGGAAAGGCAGCATGTCAGACCAGCAACTTCTCCAATGGCTGACAGTGACACAGATGATGATGATGATGAACTGGTGCTATTTGACAAATAAGCCACTCATATGTATATGTACATATTTATTATTTGTCTACACTGTACATATAATATTTTTTTTCATTTTCGGAAAAATTGGTTTTAAATTGAATTTAATTAATCTAAGTATAGCCCTTTTATTACGTTTTTGTTCTTTGTTTTGTCTGTTCTATCTAAAAAAATAGTTATATGTTATAATATATAAAAAAGTTCTAATTCTTAATAGTTGTTTAAAAAATGTAATGACAATAAATAACCACAAAGAAATAAGATATGATTGTCTGATTTCTGTTTTCAGTTTTCTTTTTTTTTTTAAATCTAAGAAAACAGTTTCAATCTGTAGACTACTGCCTACTAGTCTTATTATAGTCATTTGATGACATATGCTGTAAGCCTAACTAAGTATATTTATTATTTTGAACAAAGGTTAAATGTTATTTCACAAGTTTCAAAAAGTGCCCCCAATTCTTCTATAAATGCCCCTGGATTTCAGTCAGTGGGGGCAAATATGTAAATTTCCTACCCTAGTTGGTGTGATTTATTTCTTCCAGTTTTACCCTCAGGTTTGGGGGTCCATGAACGGTTGTTTTAGAGTTTTATGAGAAAACCTCTCCATAAGTTAATGGCCTGTTGCACATTTTTACATTGTTGCATTTGCCTGCTGTACTAATAAGTTCATATTAATATGAATTAATAAGTTCTGTTGTCCCTATTATTAGTACTTGGGAGTTATTAAGAAATAAAAGGTGCAGGCCTGTTAAAGGAAGTGAAACCATCCCAATAAGTTAGTAATACAATACACCACAGACTAACGGACACACAATGAATATGAGCCGTCTCTCAGAGGCCACAGGGCTATTCCCTGTTGTTCATCAAGCCTTGCAGGACCATTGCTGTTTTACATTATTGGCTGTGATTGTAAAAATCACAGCTTCACCTAGTTACAGTATGGCTGTCATTGGCTGTACAACTGCACTGTGAAATCAATACAGGGACAGACTGGCCTCACTTACACGTACTACACACTCCCCACTCCACTCCAATCAGAGTCGACTTGTTCTCCTTCATTACTCTCAGCCAGGCAGCTGCTTCTCTTCCTCTCCTTGCCGTCGTCTCATTTGTCTCTCGCTGTCTGTCTTCCTCACTCCAAGCTATTTCTTATGTTTCATATGCATAATCACTGCAAGTTGGCTCAATCTAGTGAAATTGAGTTTTGGTGCTGCTGGTGGTGGAAGGTTTGCTGGAAGCTGTAATCAATACTGGGAAGCCATGGGGCCATTATGGAAATCAAGTGGCACTCAAAGGTGCAGCACTGGATGAATGTAGCTGATAGCTCAGCAAAAAGTCCTGACGTCATGTCACTTAAAATGTTTTTTTCCCTTGACAGCCAATTTCTTAAGCAAAGATTTCCACGTGTTTAATAACAGGTCAAATTTCATAACATTGTTGTATTTTCTTAACGATTTGACAAAACAAACAAGTACTGAAAAGAGTTAGTCTATGGACAGAAAATTGATAAAAAATAAACAGATTAATCGCTATGTTCATTTATGAAAGAGCAACAAGAGCAAAAAGATGAATGGCCAGGGGCCTCCTAATAAGTTCATCTGGCCATTATGCCAGCTTCGACATTTTTCACTTTGAACTTAATTCTTATTAATGTAATAAAAGAAGAAGAATTAATCATTAATCAACAAATACAATCATTTTTAGAATTGCTACTAATAAATAAGAGGGATCATGTTTGCAGTGGTTCCACTAACAAGCCAGGCACATATTTACCATGTTTTTACTCACCATATTGACATCTATTGGACTTCTATCCTGGTCCAGGGTTCCTGAATGCATCGCTCTCTCTCTCTCTCTCTTCCGGTAAGCGTATTGCATCACTTCCGGTTGCCAGCTTAGCAGCTTGCGATGTTTTCCTCCTCTCCCCCTCCCGCTCCCTCTTGCTCAGAGTGTCTCATGTATAGCTATTCCTCTGCCTCCCTTAATGATAACGGTACATGCAAAAAGTGTAGTTCATTTGCTAGGTTGGAGGCAGTTCTAAGTGGGTTAGATGCACGGCTCCGCACCATCGAAGCTCAGACAGTTACGCTAGTTAGCTCGCCACCCCCATAGCCGGTGCAGAGCCGCTAGTGTTAGCTTCTTTTAGCTGTTCCCTGGCAGCCCCGGAGCAGCCGGATGGCTGGGTTACTGTTCAAATGAGTTTTAAGTCTAAACAGAAGCCCACTGAGCACCACCAACCTCTTCACCTTTCAAACCAGTTTTCCCCACTCAGCGACGCACCCGCTGAGAAACCCACTCTGGTTATAGGTTGCTCCATAGTCAGAAACGTGAAGATAGCGAAGCCACGGACCAAAGTCATATGCATCCCGGGGGCCAGAGCGGGCGACATTGAACCTTGTTTAAAACTGCTGGCTAAAGATGAGCCTAGTTACAGTAAGATTATAATACACGCCGGCGGTAATGACTCCCGACTGTGGCGGTCGGAGGTCACTAAAATTAATGTGGAATCGGTGTGTACTTATGCCAAGACAATGTCGGACACCGTAGTTTTCTCTGGCCCTCTCCCCAATCTGATCAATGATGACATGTATAGCTGCATGTCGTCATTCAACCGCTGGCTGTCCAGGTGGTGCCCAGCAAACAATGATATCTACACAGATAACTGGCAGGCTTTCTGGGGAAAGCCTGATCTGATGAGTTGAGATGGCATTCATCCCACTTGGGATGGAGCGTGTCTCATTTCTGCAAACATGGCCAAGTTGATTAACGGACTTAATCCATGACCCAGAGTTCAGATCAGGAAGCAGAAGCAGAGTTGTAGTCTTCCACTCTTCTCTGCACTTCCATCCGAGCAGTTACCCACCCTTAACCTTAACTCTATAGAGACTGTGTCTGTCCCACGGCCACTTAAAATAATTAAATCAAAAGTAACCAGAAGAGGAGTCATACAAAATAACCTCATACAGGTTAACATCACTACTGCAACAGTGCAACAAAACAGGATAATTAAATGTGGACTCCTAAATATTAGATCTCTGTCATCTAAAGCTGTATTAGTAAATGATTTAATATCAGACAATCACATTGATTTATTGTGTCTTACTGAAACCTGGCTGAGCAATGAAGAATATGTCAGCCTAAATGAATCAACTCCTCCAAGTCATATTAATACTCACATTCCTCAAGGCACCGGCCGAGGAGGTGGAGTAGCAGCCATCTTTGACTCAAGCCTATTAATGAATCCTAAACCTAAACTAAACTACAACTCATTTGAAAGCCTTGTTCTTAGTCTTTCATATCCAACCTGGAAAACATTACACCCAATTCTATTTGTTATACTGTACCGGCCACCAGGTCCATATTCAGAATATATCTGAATTTTCAGAGTTTCTATCAAGTTTAGTCCTTAAAACTGATAAGGTTATTATTGTAGGAGATTTTAATATTCATGTGGATGTTGATAATGATTGCCTTAGTGCTGCATTTATCTCATTGTTGTACTTGTACTTCTGTCAGAGAGTACAGAAACATGACATCTATTGCATCGGTCCATCCGGGGAGAGGGATCCTCCTCTGTTGCTCTCCTGAAGGTTTCTTCCCTTTTTTCCCTATGAAAGGTTATTTTTGGGGAGTTTTTCCTGATTCGATGTGAGGTCCTGGGACAGGGATGTCGTACGTGTACAGATTGTAAAGCCCTCTGAGGCAAATTTGTAATTTGTGATATTGGGCTATACAAAAACTGAATTGAATTGAATATTATTATTCTCCATAAGTTCTTTTCTTTTCCCAGCATCTATGGGACACTCCCATCAAGTTGACAGTCTTTAAGAGAGGGCTCAAGTAGCCTTTTTTATAAACTGATGACATATTTTGTACAGTTTCCCCACATTTTTCCTCTCCTGGCCAGCTGAGCTCTGAGCTTGCAGGGCCTCCAGGACTTGAGTGCTTGTTTAGATTTACACTGCTGACAATGAACAAACACTGCTCCACACATGTACATACAGAGAGTTCTAACCCCTACACACAGTGTACAAAATGAACACAATGCACAGCACAAGGTAAATAACAGCAGGGAAGGAGGTGTAGCCTGAAGCTGCTGGCAATGCTGCATTCTGCTGTGAAGACATTCAACTGAGCATCTAAAATATATGATTATATATAAGTATATATACACAGTATATGTAAAGTATATATTTACAAACAAATATCCAATAACACAATATCATTTGTAAACAATAAGTCAATAGTGCAATGGTCCAAAGGGTGCTGGGATAAATATGACATACTGAATGCTTTGTATCTATGAGGTAGGTGGATATGACAGTATAATGATACTAGTATACTTGTACTAGAAAGAGCAGGGGTGTGCATTGTAACAGCAGCCTTGTAGCACTTACAGCAGGTGATGATCATGAGGCCATGGATATGTACTGTGATGCTGTGCAAAAGTTATGTCAGCCATAAATGTGTGACAAGTAGTTCATCCAGCCCCCCTTGGGTTTTCATGGAGCTGTATATAGCTGCAAAAACATCAGCAAAACGTTGGCAATACACACACAGAAAGAATTGCACAGACTTGCTCCTTTTGATAAAACACATCACAGGTCGGTCAAATCCTGCTCAGGCTGTACAACAAGCATCAGCACTCAGCTGCTGGAACTAAACCGCACTAAAATGTCCCTCATCCTGTGTTTTAATGGTAAACATAGTTGCGAATACACAACTATGTGTGTGTGCATTTTGTTTCTTAAACTATGAGTTTATTATGATCAGATTAGTTAAAGTTTACTACCACTTAGTCAGCTGTTGAGGGCAACTTCTCGGAAGACTTTAAGCAGAATTTCTGGTCCTGGTTCAGACTTTCAAACTCGATAAAATTTACTTTTTTTGAAAAGTTGTTCTGTCCTTACGTCATTCAGTCAGGCTCTTGTATTTAAAAAAAGTTCTGTCCTGTGGTCAGTGAAAATCTCAGTAAAAATTGGAAGCAAATTTCATTCAAAAAAATTCATCAAACCATTTGTTTATTAGGGTTTACTCTTTTAAAACCACACACTTGCACACTGCTGAGAAGTGCACAAACACCAGAACTATTAAATATGATGAAAGGAAGTCTCCGCACACCTGTGTTCAATGGAAGTATACAACAATATAGAACAACTTTCAGTCACATGGATTTCATCAGAACAGTTGTTTGACAGAAGGGAATCCCCAAGCATTTAAGTACATTACATACAGTATATCACAACTGGGCTTTGTAATGCAAGCACACATAAGAGGACATTTCACAACACTGGCATATATCAATACAGAAGGGAACTGGGATATCCAAATAATGGGTATGTAATCATTACCTCCCTGTGTTTGCTTTTTCCTTAAGGCTCAGTTTAGAGCTGCAGAGTGCCGATGATGGTGTGTTGCTCCGCCCCATCATTGCCTCCCTTCTGTGCTTCTCCCTCTGGCAGTTTGTAAGATCTGCCAGCTAGCTATACAGGTCACAGGAAGGCTACAGTGTCCCTAAAATATCTTCTTCAGTATAGAATATGGACTATAGAACCCCCTGGCTGTCTTTGGGATTTGACTTATGGTATGGTTTCAATATACATGAATATCAGAAAAAATGTGGGGGGGCATTGCCCATTGTTATCTTACTGGAGACACAAAATCCAAATTTGGTCAAATGGAACAGGCCTGGAAGGAGGTGAGGAACATACTTTTCTGTAGAATGTGGATGCCAAAAACTCACCACCTACCATGGTGGACACTTCAGACAGTTTTCCTGAGTCAGTTGCCCTTCTGTCCTATAACTCTAACAATAAAGTTGTCGAGGCTGTCAATGGAAGAGAAGCAGCTGGTGACTCCATGTGTTTTTGAAGACACACATGGCGGTCTTTCATCTAGTCTCTTCTGGTCAGCAGAAGTAGTGGGCAGAGACAAAGACTGCGAGAGTCTTTGTCGGGAATTAACAAATACAGCAGAACAAGTCTCTTTTCTTTTCCTTCCCACTCAAGCTGAAATCCTGTTGGCTGAATCGCCCAGTGGTTTGGAATTGATGACCTTAATACAACACTAATACATACCATTTGCTGTGTGAAATAGTGTCTGGTGTTATGAGAGGTGGCCTTTGTTTCAGGCAAAGTGGATCACCTTCGCAATAGAACCCTGGTTAGCAGAAGTCAGTATTTAGACAAAAAAGAAAAGGCTCGGCAGTTTTTTATATTTTGTGTCTGTCCAACAGGATTGCTTGATGGACACCATTTGTCTCTTTACTTCTCTTTTGAAATGTTGCTCATTTTGATTCAGCTAACGCAAGAACCTTGAAAACTAGTGTTGTAACGGACCATTGTTGATCTGTGATCTGTATGGAGTGTAGTTCGGCACGCATATGAACCACGGATTAATTACACAGTTTAACTATCATAGTGTGAAATACAATTTTACTGCAGATTGTTATATGCCAATTTTCAGTAAAACGATAGATTCCATGAGGACATCAGTATTCATGCTTTGTGTTCGCCGATCTCTGATAATTTTCAATTCTGTTTATTTTATATAGCCCAATATCACAAATTACGAATTTGCCTCAGAGGGCTTTACAATCTACATCCCTGTCTTAGGACCTCACATCGGATCAGGTAAAACTCCCAAGAAATAGAAAAAAACCTTTCATGGGGATAACAGGGAAGAGACCTTCAGGAGAGCAACAGAGATATTGTTACATTGTAAACAACAAATCCATGGTGAAAATGAGTATTGGGCGAAGTTTACCATAACGTTATCATGATGTGTTTAAATATAACCTTGTAAAATATATTTTTGGTGAGAAACAAAGGAAATGTTTCTCAGGAAAGTCATTCACACATTTGAAGGAACTGTGTGAATGAATACCTATTTCACTTCCTAACAATGGCTCTCTGCAGCTCATAATACATAATTTAAACTACTGATTAGAAGATTTTATCAATCAGTAAAAATATAATCTTTCCTAATCATTCGAATTGTTGAATTTGTGATGGTTTACACTGAGAGGTTGACCTTATTTTTCTTCTTTTGTGCTGATCAGATCTAGGATCCGAGACTCAAACCCGTGATATGATCCGTGTGTTTTATGATCCGTTGCACCACTAGTGATAGCTGGGTGTCTTGTTGGTTTAATGTTCCCACATTCGAGTTCCATTCCACATTTTGTTTCTGGTCCCACTACTATGGTTTATTCTTGAGCATGTGTTAAGAGATTTGACACTGTTACCTTTTCTTCATTTGTTCTTTAAAAAGAAAAAAGTACAATTAATGTATCAATAACTCAGGTATCGTAACAGAACTAGAATTGAACAACACCAAGCCTTTCTCAGAATATGTCTCTATTTGGGACCAAACTGAATTATCACAAAGATCCTAGAAGGATTTATGTTTTTTTGTTTTTTTATTTTAAATAAAGAGTAGGTCTCACTGTTTCCATGTGGCATTCAGGAGCCTCAGTCCCTGTAATATTTATCCTAAAGAGACACTGAGTGAGGTTCTGAAGTGGAGGAATAATGTCGTTCTTGTTCTCCGACCTGAATGTGTATTGGTGTGCTGACGTTTCTCTACGTCACGCACACTCTAACAGCCTGTACAATTTCTTTTTTTCTTTGAAGCAAGCGCCCAGTTGTTTTTATTATGGAAGAAAAAGAGTCCCATAATTGGGATAGATATAAGATTATATTGTGTTTCAGAAGAGCCCTTTGATATCACTGATACCAACTTGGCTTTTTCCTCTTTGATTAGACATGAAAGCGCTATTGGCACAATGTGGCAGCGCAGTGAGCACGGGCCCGCTCTGCTGTTTTTAATGACCATTTGCGTTATCATTTGCATAATATGTGGCAGTAAATAGAAACCTTTGCTTTTGATCAAAAAATATTTTCATGCATTTTTGTGTATCTATCACTGACTAGACAGAAATGGGCTGCGATTATTACTTTCTGAGCTGACATGAAAGACAAATGAAAGTCTGATTACAAAGCTTGTTGAATCTTTGCGAGGACTCCTACCTCATCGAGCTTCGGCTTTGATTGAGCCGGCGGTCACATTGAAAAGTAAATTGTTGTTTGTGTTTGGCTTCGACTGGTGTAGCCTTCTTGAATGTTTCTGAGCTTGTAAAGCCACACAGGCTTTTGAGAATAAGTGCATCTGAAGCTGAGGAACAATTCCTGAAGATGAACAGTAGATAAACCTCTTTCAGATAGATTCAGGAAGACCCCCCCTTGCTGTCTTTCCCACTACCCACTACCAGTGAGGATAACTGGTGGAATACTTCACGCCCTGCTACCTGCGGTTAGGAATGGTTGACCCGAGAGGATGTATGGAGGCCACCGCCACCATTACTGTGCTATGTTTATAAATCAGAGGAGATGTCTCTGTGTGTGTGTGTGTGCTTTGGGAGGGTAGGATGGGTGAGCATCTTTTAATTTAGTATGTTCAATTAACCCCAGCACACCCGTTGATTACCATGGTCTATGATGGGTAATGTGTATTAAACTGGGGCAGAAAGAGCTATATAACTATAACTGCTGCTGTTTGTTGTCTGGTTTATTTCATCTTGTTGTTAAAAGATCAGCTCTTGCCATTATCTGTGACCATGACTGTAAACACCAGCTGGATTACTTTTCATACTGGGGATTAAGATGATCCTATAGGTAGTTATGATTTTTGTAAAATGTATAGAAATCTGTGGAAAATCTTTTTTCGTGAGATGGAAGTCTCTGTGGAGAAAAGATTTCTTTATCATCACAGGGTTGTTAAAAAACACCATGGTAATCTATTTCAAACCATAGTTTACCTGCATCTGTAATTCAGTTTTAATTAAATAAGCAATGTTGTTTTTATTTTTTAGTTCAAGGCTTTTTTCTCTATATTTCCTTAGTAATCTCCCAAAGGCATCTCCATTGAACGTCGACAGGGGAAACGTTTAAGAGCTGTTATTGTTTTTTAACTTGGTCTAACTGTAGCCGGTGCGGCCTTTGTTTTTGCCGACATAATTACTCCTCCTTGGCTCTACCTGAACTGCAGCACACCTTAACACTAAATGGAGTAATTAGCCTGTGGAGACCACCTCCACCTCCACCAGGCTACAAATAGATCCTAACCCACAGAGAACGTCTGGCATCACACACCGCTGTGAACCACAGGTAGACAGGCCTAATGAATGGAGCTTGTGTGTGTGTGTGTGTGTGTGTGAGAAGAAATGAGAAGTAGTGCTGCGTATGGATCCTTACTACTCTCTTGAGTTTTGTGTCCATATCAGTGAACTGAAAGTTACATTACATTGCATTTATTTAGCTACACACACACACACACACACACACACACACACACACACACACACACACACACACCTTTGTGGCAGTAGTGACCTGTATTTCCTTGTTGGCTGTCCTACTTCTATCATAGATCTCTTCATGGGGGCCTCTGCTATCTCTTTGATCTTCGACCTCATGCCACAACTCTAAAGAAGAAGTAGAGAAAAAGAAAAGCCAATCCTAATGAGAAAAAATAATAACAAATACAACTATTACTACTGCTATTGGAGTCCAATCTTTTTTTCTAACAACAGATGGAATGCAGTGCAACTAGGATCGACTAGGACATCTTTAGTCAGTTAGTCATTTTTTAAGGCGGAATTACTTTTTTCCAAGAAACGTCTCTTGAAAAAAAGATTAATTGTAGAGAATACAGTGTTGATTGAATCAACTAATCGATAAATCAACATTATTATGAGTGTTAGTCGACTAAGAATTCCTTTGGTCGAAGACAGACTCCGTATCCAGCCCTCACATTGCTCCTCTTCTTCTCTTTGCTTGTTTGGTCTCTGGCGTGTCGCGTGAGCCAGCCAGCAGACCACCATGAGAGAAATGCCTTTGGTTGTAGCTGACCCCAGATCAATTTAAGAATGGGGGTCAGAGGAGAGGGATTTGCTTTAACTTCCCCTCTGGCTGCGTGTTTGTTGATTTGTTGTTTGCCTCCTCCACTTGCTCTGAAGCTAAAGGCTCTTTTTGCCCTTGAAGTTCAACTCTTTTTTTTTTTTTTTCTCTGACTCATTGCTGTTTTACAAAGCAAGACTCAATAATAGGATAGTGTGTTTATATGTATGTACAGTATGTTACATCGCCCACTTGGTGGTAATCGAAGCTCCAGCATCTTGGCGTGTGTGTGTGCACATTCACGCACACTAGTGTAAGACAGCAGCCTTCTGCATTCATCAATCATGCTGCAACCAGTCTTTGTTTATTTGCATTGAGCAGACTCAAATGGAAGATGGGCTCTCTCTCTCTCTCTCTCTCTAAAAAAAATGTGTAACTTTTTTTTCAACATTAGTTCAAATGGTTATTGATTAGGCCTTTTTATAATAGTATGTGACTACATCACTACTACATCAGTAATGCAACAAGGCTGAGATAACAAGTAGCTTATCATTGCTCCTCCTGTCCACATGTCAAAGTGTCCTTGTGCGAGAGAGACACTTCTAATGGCCGTTGGTTGAGTGTGATTGTGTGTGTGTGAATGGAAGAATATAAAGGGATTTGGATAAGCGCTATGTGAAAATGTTTCCATTTATTTATTGCAGGTGTAAATGCAAAGGCTCATTTTCAGATGTCAGAACCCAGATCACATGTTGATAATAGGTGGTAATGGTCCCGACAACAAAAAAGAATACGTTCCAGTATGTTCTTTTTTTTAATACACCTAGAACATCGACAAATATCCAGCAAATGAACCCTCTAAAGGTACAAGATATATATATATATATGTATATATATATATATATATATATATATGTATATATATATATATATGTATATATATATATATATATATATATGTATATATATATATATATATATATATATATATATATATATATATATATATATATATATATATATATATATATATATATATATATATATTGTGGCATCACAAGGGGACAGGTAGTGGATGGGCGCTACAGAGTGGCCACCAGTGCAAAAACTACATCTCCCAGCCTGCCTCACCGCTCACCCAGCTGCAGCTGCTTAAGGCACCTGATTGAGGCAGGGCTGGGAGACTTAAGGGAGAGCACCTGGGAAGGAGAAGGGAGAGCGGAAGGTGAACCCACGAGCACCTGGAAGAGGACAACAAGGGAGAGGACCTCGTAGCCTGGATTCACCAGGATTGAGTTTTTGTTTGGTTAATTAACCACTTTCTCCTCCGGGATGTTTTGCGTTATCTAACTGGACCTTTTTTTTGATACTTTGTTGTTTTTGAATGTTACCTTGCTGGTGGGATGGGAAATAAACCTGGACTTTTGTTAAATACCCTCGGACGTGCCTGTGTTCATCTCTTTCTTGGCACCGCCCCAGGCTAGCCTGTCCTAGCGACAGCCCGTGACACTACAATATATATATATATATATATATGTATATGTATATATACATATACATATATATATATATATATATGTATACATATATATGTATATATACACATATATATATATACATTTTGTATATGTATATACACACACATCCTGTACTTTTATATGTATATACACACACATCCTGTACTTTTATAGGTTTCTGAATTAGCCTGGAGCTGCCTTTTGTATGGGCCACTATTGACCTTTCTCTCTCCTGACTGATGCTAATGGCTATTTACATTGTCTTCAGCAGCAAGTGAGTTTGATTACACATTTGGAAGGAATAAGAATTAGCTTCAGTGTATGCTGTCATAATGCAGAGATAAACCCTAATAATACAGAGTCCGTTGGGGAAAATAAAAGCAGCATACTGCTAATGCCTTTCACTGGAATCATGTTTATATCCCAACTCTATTCTTTTGTTCCTTGTCTTTTCTTTCAGTGTCACAGGGACGAGTGGATGAGGTTATGGATATAATTTACTCCCAAGCCATTCATCCTGCGCTTATTGATTCCATCTCACATTTAACTTTCAGATTGGCACCGACTCCATTAGAAAGTAATAACCCAGCGGGTCAATAAGTGGGAGCTGTACTAGTAATGTGTAGATTGAATGTAGGTTTATTGGAATGCACCATTAAGCGCTGGTAGTATTGTGGGATCAGGGGTGGAGGGTTGAGGAGGGTTGGACATCTATCATGCTGTCCCGTGTTCAGCCAACAGTGATGGGAACAGAATAGGGGACAAAGCACTCCAGTAAATTCATCATCTCCTCGTTTTTATCTCTCTTTTAACACCAAGTCTTGGGGGGTGGATGGGGGTGCACGTGTGGTGTGTGTGTGTGTGGAGGTTAGCTATAGTGAAATTTGGCCCTCCTGTCAGTCTGACCCAATCAGGAATGAGATGTCATTCTCTTTTCTCCACGCACCGCAGTAAGAAAGATTGAGATATGGCAGCTGAGAGGTGTTTGGGCAGGAGCCGTTTATATATGTATGTGGCCCGAGGGTGGAGCAAATGCAAGGAGCCGAATGAAGATAGAAAATCGAGCTGAGCCCAATCATGTTATTGAAATGAAGCCAAGGTGAGCCCGCCATAAAATACTTGGCCTCCTTTTTCACATATTGAACTTCATGCAAATAGTTGGATTCATTTGTTCAGTAATTGTTGTTTTTGTCATGGTGACCCGAAAATAAAGCAGCCTGCGATGCCATTTCTCCCATGCACAAAAAAGGCTGACAAAAAATGGACTGTTTCTATCTGAATAAACAAAGTACTTTGTGATGTTTCACAGAAGTTTGGTGAAATTTTTGCTAGACGAAAGGCCATTGAGAATTAAAAGGGTTTGTCCTTTGGAGAGTATGAATGTAATACATCAAATATATGTACATTCAGATTTAAATGTTCTTTCTGATAACCAGTATAATTGTGGGCATGATTGTTGAGATTAAAAAATGTAAAATATCCAGTTCTTTTTACAGTTTTATTTTCATTTAGTGAAGCCAGTTAGCTAGTGAATGTTCCTTAAGACAAAATGGATTTTTGTCAAACTACTATTTCCTTGGCAGGTCATTTGTGATTTTCATCTGAAACAACAGTGTTTTTGTATTTGGCTATAGAAGTTGAAGAAGTTGTTTTAAGTTTGTTTAATCGATCCGGAACTTTCAAAAGTGCTTTACATAACATATAATATGAATAAATAAACATCCTTTGAGACAAACTGAATTGAATAAATAAAAGTTAGTTGGTTAGATACTAGTGAGATGTCTTACACTGTGCCAACGTGTAGGATTGAAAGACAAGTATATCTTAAATGCATCAGTTAAAACGGAACAGAACCATATATTTTATTGCCAATAATTTAGAATAATTGAATTTAGTCGCTGGTGCCAACAATCGTTCTCAGTGGCAGAGAGGTGTCATTAAAACCGCTTATCTGGGGTCCCTGAGACTGTAACAGATGAAAATCAGTCTTCTACTGTGGAGTAAGCGTGACCTTGTCGGTCTCCAGGAGGACTGAGTGCTGGAGGACAAACTCATTTCAACTCTTCCTCAAGTTTATTGCTTAACTTTTTTGACTATTTAAAAAAAGCCTTTTTTATGAGTTATCTGGATCTAAATTATACATGCTTTCTCAGACCACAGATCTTCTTGTTGCTGACAATATGCAGCCCTTGTTTTTCCTCTGAGGGCTTTCAATGTGATTAAGGGATTCTGACTCCTTTCCCCTCAGGCATGTTAATATGTTATGTGGAATATTATGTCATCACAGGGTGGCTGTGGAGTCAAGGAGGTGTGAAAGAAACACAAGATCAGCCTCTAATAGCATCAGTGTATATACACCCTCGGTGTCATCTCGCACTCCTGTGTGCTAGATGATCTGATCTGATTTTGGAGCACATCACTATCAATTTGCATAAAGACTAACACAGTTCAACATATGAAAGTCATATTAATTCATCCAGGAATCATTTCTTGATAAGTGGAATAATTAGTCTTGTACTTAATATGCGACATATGGCTCATCCAGAATGCAGCTGCTCGACTGGTCTTTAACCTCCCAAAATTTACCCACACTACTCCGCTCCTCCGCGACCTTCACTGGTTACCGGTAGCCGCCCGCATCCGCTTCAAAACATTGGTACTTGCGTACCGTGCTGCGAACAGATCGGGTCCAGTCTACATCCAGGACATGGTAAAACCGTACACCCCAGCTCGTTCACTTCACTTGGCTTCTGCCAATCGGCTTGTAGCTCAGTCACTGCGAACTAAACACTCAACAAAGTCACGACTGTTTGCTGTCCTGGCTCCACATTGGTGGAATGAGATCCCCATTGACATCAGGACAGCAGAAAGTCTCTACATCTTCCGTCGCGAACTAAAAACAAATTTTTCGACTATACCTTGAATAGGGAAGGTAGCGCCGTAGTAGCACTTTAGTAGCACTTAAATGGCTCTTACTGATAGCACTTTGTACTTTAACTTTATTGAAGAAATTGTACTTTCTTGATTCTTGTTGTTCTGAGTTGTACTCATGGTTTAATGCACTTATTGTAAGTCGCTTTGGATAAAAGCGTCAGCTAAATGACATGTAATGTATTGTAATAACATACACATGATCTTACTTCAGCCATGATGTGTGTCTCAAGTGGAAGATTAGATTAGTTATGAATTTTATAAACAACATTCATAGATTTAATATAGCAGCCAGACACTCTTTGCTATGTAAAGATACAGTGGAGTAATGTCTACCAGAGCAAAGAATGAAGTCACTAGAGAGCAACGTATCCGCCTGAATCAAATGGCATTTGAAGTCGACACTCGGTGGACTCGGCCGATTCAAAGGTGGGACGCTACAAAAACTACAAAAATGTATGTTTAATTAAAAATGGAGAAAGGGAAATTTGATTGTTGTATACAAATAGAGAATAGTACGATGTTCTACTGCACTTGTTAGTCAACCAGATGTTGCAGGCAGCACAGAGTTACAGAAACAACTAATTGGATCTTTCATGGTTTATTCTCTCACAAAGTTATACATATAACTGTCTACACATTATCACTGAAGGGCTCAGAAATAGCTAAGTCACCTTCAAGGACTAAGAATTGACAGTTTTGACTTTTAAAACATTTCTAAACCAGAGGGATTAAACAAATTTTGAATGATATGTATTTGTCTTCTTAGATTCAAATACATTCTGGTTGCAAAAGCTGGGTTTGTGTTGTGAAACATCAAAGTAAGCTTAAGTGCCAACTTTTTAAACAAACTTCTGTCTCCACTGTAGTGTTTTCACAGTTATGTTGTTGTGGGGACAGTTGAATTTAAGTCTCCATCAGTTCCCCCTTCATGCACAGAGAATGTGTGTGTGTTTATAATATTTGCCTCTAATCAGTCACGTCACTGCTCTGGCATTGAGTGTGAGATGTGAGGTGTTTAACTAATTTATGGACTAACCCAGTGGTTCTCAAACCTTTTCTGTCACGCCCCACAAAGATGTTCATGCCCCACCGCCCCAACAAACTTGTAACAAAATGGTCCATACTGAATTTTTATTAAAATAACAACTTTGTGCTTTTTAAAATGATAGAATAAAGAGAAATTTAAAAAATAAATAAAATGTGCAATCACAATGCAAATAAAGTTTTATCTTTGCAACACTATCTTTTCAAGATAACAATAAAGTGTAACCTGCGAAAAACAAAACAAGTTCAAATAATTGGCAATAAAGAGTTTTACTGAGTGTTGCACGGTATATCTTTTCAAAACAACAAGATTAGTGCAGCCATCAAGTTTTATCAGTATTTGTGGCTGCAATGAGCCTGCTTTCCACTAACAATATTTTTTAAACGGGGTTGCACACTTGATAGAGCCACTCTCAATTTATGCTCAATATTGAGCTTAGATCTGTATTTTGTTTTGAGAGACGCATTAGCAAAACGCAACAGCAAAACGCCAACAATCGGCGAGTCGCCAAGGATCTTGGCCGTTACGCATGCACAAGAGTAACCTGTTAACGGTGTAACGTAAACATTTACACGAAAGTACAGGCATTTTGACATGTATGTATTAATCACCTAGTTTTATGTCTGTGTAATTTGCACTTTTGTAATATGTGAACTTCTCAATAAATTTCTTGAAATAAAAGAAATCTGCATTTCCACCTGCGCCCCACCTGCAATAACACTGCCCCACAGCTGGACAAACTTGCTCACATGGTGGCAGGGGGGCAGCTTTGATCTCATTTTTGTATCCATTATTTGAATTCACAATAGCTAGTCTTTGTTATTCTGTGGAGACTTTGAGGCAGAATTTCTTTAGAGGCGCCATGATAACTTGGCTTTTGATGGCAGCCTCTTTGTGTTTGACTTCTGATCTGTATTTTATTTGTATTGATAGGCCAAAATTTAATTTGTTAATTGTAGAACCAATTTGTGGATCTGAAAATAAGTCTGAGGCAAGTGAGGGTCTCATCAGACAATTATTATTACAATTCAGTTACAACTGTATTTCTCCGAGTTACTGTTGAACATGGTGCTTCAAAACAAGACAGTTCAAATATTACGCAGTTGGTAATCCACCCTTAGATAGTCATGCTCCCCAGAGGATGAAGCCTTTGCATTTTGGACATGCTGTGATCAAAATGTGAACTTTGCAGTCAAGGTTTCCAACAATGTAACAGACAGATTAACCTGAAATGTGCTGAGGATGAGCTGTTTTGATCTCAATGACCTTAAAGCTGATCTTAATTTCATTTTATTCCAATCATAAGAACAAAGTTTCACCTCTTAGCATAGAAGAATCACCAGTGTGATGAATTTCATATTTGAGGGTTTTGGGACCTTTGAACCTGTCGAGTCCACGAGCATCTTAGGGCGTTTATCTTGCTAGTCTCTTCAGAAGCTCTGTTACAC
The DNA here is from genome assembly GCF_009769545.1 of Cyclopterus lumpus. NCBI lineage: Eukaryota > Metazoa > Chordata > Actinopteri > Perciformes > Cyclopteridae > Cyclopterus > Cyclopterus lumpus. Next base: position 10,151,982 of record NC_046970.1, on the reverse strand, counting down.
CGTCATGAAATGTCTGAGGACGAGAGGCATTATTAGATGTTGAGCCTATGATTCACAAACTGTGGCACCGGATTGCGGGTGCTCACTTACACTCACACATGGTTCCACCTTCCTTGCCTCCTCCACCCCTCATCTCCCTCCATAATTAGATTGGGCTGCTCCCAAGAGAAATACATTTGCCAGGTACCTTTTTTTTATCTGTCGTTGCAAAGGGTGGCTCCAGCGGCTCCAGTGATTTATTAGCTGGATTCACCTCACCACTCCCACACCTTATCACAAATTGCTGGGAGCAGGTTAACACTAAATGTCTAATTGATATAATATTTATGCATTTCCACCACTCAGTCTGGCTGTGAGGAGCCGCTGACTTATCCAGGAAACGTGTCGTGGTAAAGCCATGGGGAAAAAAAGACAAATTTGTTTTTTTCATGCTACAGTGCCTTACTTCAGGTGCTAGCGTGTTTGAGTTTTTTTTCTTCTTTCTACAACATTTTCAGGTGTTTTTGTAGTATTTCTGTAATTTCAGAGATTCTGACTCCCGGGGCTCAAGGTACTTTTTCGAAATAAAGGTTGGAAAATCACCAGGTATATTACAGAGTATGTTTAAATCTTCAACTGAAGGAGTGCCTTTCATGTGTGGTGTGGCAACTTCCAGCCTGTAAATGATGATTAATGATCTCTCAGTAATTACTGTAGATAAGTGCCTACACCTGTGTGTATTATGGCATCTGTGCAAAAGACCAACCAACATTAAGTGTTTTGTAAATATCCCTGAAATTGATATGAAGCTCCAGTATATACAATATGATCATTTGTAACCTCTTGAAAACAAATGTATTCATTGTATTAATAATAATAATAATGTATCCCTTATTAGGGAAATTCTTCTCTGTATTTGACCCATCCTTAGTTATTAAGGAGCAGTGGGCTGCAGTGAAGCAACTGGGGGTTCAGTGTCTTGCTCAAGGACACTTCGACATGCAAACTATGGGGAGAGCGGGGGTCGAACTGGCTACCTTGTGGTTACGGGACTACCGCTCTTCATGAGCTACAGCCGCCCAATTTTCAAAAAAGTATAAGAAGTTGTCACGCTACATGACTCCATATATGGTTTTACTTTTGACTTCTTCCAACATATAACGGAGGTTTATAATACTATGGTCTTATTTGTCATGGAGCGGGAACTGTTGAGGAGGACTCGGACGCAGAGCAGAGGTTTTCCTAACAATCATTTATTTTCAACTCACTCTGTCCCAGACTCAGAGATCACTGATCCGACAAGGGTGCCAAGCTGCTACCATCATCTCGCGGAGGTTTTTAGTAAAAGCAAGGCCACAGCCCTACCACCTCATCACGCATATGACTGCCCAATTGATCTCCTGCCCGGCTCCACCATCCCGAAGGGTCGTCTTTATTCGGTTTCTGGGCCTGAGAGGCAGGCCATGAAAGACTATATTGAGTCGTCTCTGAGAACAGGGTTGATCCAACCTTCCTCATCTTTGTGGGTAAAAAGGATGGAACTCTTCACCCCTGCATTGACTATAGCCCGCTTAACAAAATCATAGTTAAGAACAAATATCCTCTTCCCCTCATGACTACAGTATTATATTATTATATTATAGTAGTATAACAGGCACAGATTTTCACCAAACTGGACTTACGCAACGCTTATCATCTGGTCCGCATTAGGGAGGGGGATGAGTGGAAAACAGGATTCAACACGCCATCCGGACATTATGAATATCTTGTCATGCCTTTTGGTCTCACCAACGCCCCAGCAGTTTTTCAGTCGATGATAAACGACGTGTTGAGAGAATTTTTAGACCATTTTGTATATGTTTATATTGATGACATTCTGATTTATTCCCCTGACCTAGACACTCATAAGAATCATGTTGAACTCGTCCTGCAACGTCTCCTAGACAACGGGTTATATGTTAAAGCAGAAAAGAGTGAATTTCATGCCAATACTGTCTCCTTCCTGGGCTTTATCGTAGCCCCTGGAAGGGTTCAGATTGACCCGGCTAAAGTAAGCGCTGTAGCCGAATGGCCAACACCTGATAGCCGCAAAAGAGTGCAGCAGTTCCTCGGTTTTGCCAACTTTTACAGGTGGTTTATCAGAGGTTTCAGCGCGACAGCAGCTCCGCTCCATGCTCTCACTTCTCCGCAGGTACCGTTTCACTGGTCCGCGGACGCAGCCTTCCGAGAGCTTAAGCAGCGGTTCACCACCACACCCATCCTCACGCTCCCCGACCCCGCTCGCCAATTCGTGGTAGAGGTGGACGCCTCTAATGATGGGATCGGGGCCATTCTCTCCCAGCGAGCAGAGTTGGACAACAAGCTTCACCCCTGTGCTTTCTTATCACAACGACTGACGGCGGCGGAACGGAACTACGGCGTGGGAGATCGTGAGCTGCTGGCGGTGAAGGTAGCGCTGGAGGAGTGGCGGCACTGGCTGGAGGGGGCACAGCACCCGTTTCTGGTTTGGACAGACCACAAGAACCTGCAGTATATTAAGAAAGCTAAACGTTTAAATTCCCGCCAAGCCCGCTGGTCTTTGTTTTTTAACCGTTTTGATTTTTCCCTATCCTATGTGGCCATAGAACCTGAGCCCATCCTTCTTGGTTGGAGCGGTTACTTGGCCTATACAAACAGAGGTGAAGCAGGCTAACGGTGAGACCCCTCCACCTCGTGGGTGCCCAGATAATCGTCTGTTTGTCCCTGTTCATCTGCGCCCACAGGTGATCCACTGGGCTCACTCGTCTTTGCTCACCTGCCATCCAGGCGTACGTCGGACCATGTTCGCCATCACGCAGAGGTTCTGGTGTCCGTGGAGTCGGAGGTCCGGGAGTATGTTGAGGCATGTTCCGTCTGCGCCAGGAACAAGAACTCCTCCAGAATCCGTGCAGGCTTGCTGCAGCCACTGCCCATTCCGTCCTGGCCGTGGGCAGAAATCTCTATGGACTTTGTCACGGGGCTCCCGATCTCCAAGGGTAACACCACGGTTTTGACCGTGGTGGACAGATTCTCAGCCTTACCCAAGTTGCCGTCAGCTAAAGAGATGGCGGATATTATGATGAACAATGTGTTTAGGATCCACGGATTCCCTCAAGACATTGTGTCGGATCGGGGCCCCCAATTTGTCTCACAGTTCTGGAAGGAGTTCTGTAAGCTCATCGGAGCCACCGTTAGCCTCACATCTGGGTACCATCCTGAGTCTAACGGCCAGGCGGAGCGCCTCAATCAACAGCTGGAAACCGGCCTCCGATGACTGGTAGCACAGAATCCTGCGTCATGGAGCCAACACCTGACATGGATCGAGTACGCCCATAACTCCCTTCCCACCTCCGCTATTGGTATGTCTCCCTTCCATTGTGTGTTTGGTTACCAACCCCCTGTTTTTTCCAAGTCCGAACCAGAGGTGTCTGTGCCCTCCGCTCATGCCTTTGCATCTGGGCAGCAGCGCACCAGACACTAATCCGACAGGGGGACAGGGTAAAGAGAGCAGCAGACCGCAGGAGGAGACCGGCACCTGTATATCAGCCCGGCCAGCGAGTATGGCTCGCGGCCAAGGAACTACCCTTACAGGTAGAATCACGAAAGCTTGCTCCACATTTTGTCGGCCCGTTCCCCATCTCGAGGCTCATCAACCCAGCAGCTGTGCGTCTCCGCCTGCCCCGTTTTTTTTTGTAAAAACACTGTTAAGAGTAGGGTTCTTCTCTTGGAGCTGTGATTCCCAACATCAGTTCCTGCAACTCTCCCCCCACGCCATAATGTCCCCGGTGCGCCAATCTACTCGTGGGTTGTGGCAAACTAGCCACGGATACCCGAGGATGAGATGGTGCAGAGGTGAGCGTATAAGGTACAACCTTATGCGCTCCCAATGATCGGCGATGCGAAGATCTACTGGTTCGGTAACATGTGTTATTGTGAACAATGCACTCCCATTGAGCTCCCACAGGCTTACTCAGTGGGTTAACCCGAAGACCCAGTCTCTGCGCTAAACCCCCGTCGATCAGGCTCTCATCTGCCCCTGAGTCAATCAGTACTCCCAGATCAAGGTCTTTATTGTGGTGTTTAATCGTCGTGGGGTGAGAGTAACTGCTGGGACATGACTCACCAACAGGTTGGCCTTCATGGGACAGGCGGCGATGAGGTGGCCCTGCTCGCCACAGTAAGAGAGCCGGGCCCTTCTGCATGGGCTCCTCCTCTCCTCCGTCGGGAGGTCGTGAATGTTGCTCAGGCGAGATCCGACGTGGTGCGGCGGGCCTGAGAGCCGCTGAAGAACCCGGTGCAATGACTGTCGACCTGGACCCGCACTGCTGCCTCCGTTCCCGCAGGCGGTTGTCTGTGTGGATGGCGAGGGAATCGAGGTCCGGAGAGAGGTCCAATGGGACCAAGAGGTCCTGGATCGGATCTGAAAGTCCTTTCAGAAAAACATTGTATAGGGCCGTGGTGTTCCACCCGCTCTCCGTCGCCAGGGTGCGAAAGCAAATGGCTTAATCACAAACAGGCTCTCCTCCCTGCTTCAACCGGCTGAGCTCCCCAGCCCTTTCTCGGTCTGTCGCTACAGGGTCAAAGACGAGTTTGAGAGCGTCGGAAAACCTCTATGGCGAAGAACAAACTGCCGAATTCTGCCGTATCGTTCTGGGGGTGCCAGTCTGGTGCATGCGTCAGCAAGTGGGGCTACGGGAGAGGGCTCAGAAGGCGTGGGAGGTTGCTCGGGAGAAGCAGCTGGGTTTCGTGGAGAGGAGGGTGAAGATCTGTTCCACCTGGGTGCTGAGAAGTCCCACCTGCGTGGTCAAGGTGGCCTTAAACCCCTCCTGGATTTGAGCTAGTCCCCTGACTCCTCGATCGAGACCAGCCACCAGATTCTCATGCTGCGGCAGCCTTGAGGCTTGAGTGCACAGCGCCGCAGTCAGCTGGTCCACCTCGGCCGAGTCCATTCTGGCCAGTGTGTACTGTCACGGAGCGGGAACTGTTGAGGAGGACTCAGAGCAAAGGTTTTCCTAACAATCATTTATTTTCAACAAAAAATCACAGGGAAAAATCCTAGAAACAAATAACTCCTCCGAAGAGGGATGAACGAGAAAATGCTAAACAAAACGGGAAGCCTACAAAAACCCTCTCTCAGCGAGGGAAGGAGAAAATAATAATCTATAATTAAAGCTGCGATCAGCAATGAACGGGTCCTCGCTCACCCGCGCCAGTCGGGGGCACCGGCGGGACGCCGACCCCCTCGGCCGAGAACGCCGGTTGTACGTTTTATCGTTTGTCGCGTAAACCCGATATTCTTTCGCCAGTAGGCGTCGACTGAGAGTGAAAATAAGCTTGTCGATATCCTCAGGCCGTGACTTGTAACAAGCACGACAAGTTTGGGGCAGATTTGAGCAAATCCAGTTGAGCCAGTAGGTGGCGCTCTGACTGATATCCTCAGGCCGTGACAAGTTTGGGGCAGATTAGAGCAAGTCCAGTTGAGCCACTAGGTGGCACTTTTAGAATGTGAACAAATACATGCGCCATGTGTCTCTACATGAAGTGTAGACCACGTTGTGTAAATTACATGTGAATCTGATGCATTTTAGGCTCATTTGTTTTGGCCAGTGGGTGGCGCTTTGAGAATGTGAACATATACATGCATCATGTGTCTCTACGTGAAGTGTAGACCTTGTTGTGTAAATTACTTGTGAATATGATGCTCTTTTAGGCTCATTTGTTTTGGCCAGTAGGGGCGCTTTAAGAATGTGAACAGATACATGCATCACGTGTCTCTACGTGAAGTCTAGACCACGTCATGTAAATTAAAGGTAAAAAAAAAAAAGTTATGAAAAAATGTATACTGGCCTGAATTTGAACACAAGACTCCCACACTCAAGTCATGTGTTTTATTTCACTGCGCTACCGGTTTGCTGAAAAATTTAATCGGAACTCGTATGGCTAGAAAATATTAGTCTAAAACTTTCTTCTTGGAAATGTGTTCAGGGCTTGACTGGCATCATGCATGATTATTTTTGGAAAGATTGGTTTAGTTAAAGCATACTAGTCTCTAGCATAACAAAAAACAGAAAGTAGGATTTTATTGGAATTATTTTAAAACCAGTGAGAGTTTTTGCAGAATAATCTGATCATCCTGGAAAGAAGATTGAAGTCGATTTTTGTGGGAGATAACGTTAAAAAGTGCCAAAAATGAGCTAAAAACGCAAAAAAACTGGCAACTTCGGCGAATTATTGTAGCGCCCCCTAGTCTTCAAATCGCACAAGATTTGTTTTTCAAGTTAAGGCATGCCATGTGCACTTAGGAACATTTTTTGGAGTGATTATTCCCAATAGTGTTGACACTATGACCATTGAAAAACAAGACACGCCCTTAAGATGTTCATTGGACCATAGATCCTTACCACAATGAGATATAAAAAAACGGTTGACATATTCTACGTCATCTGGCTTCAATGATTTGATTGATATCTGGTTTTGTTGATTTGGACCAAGCATGTAGTTAATAATAATAATAATAATAATAATAATAATAATAATAATCCATTTAATTTATATAGTGCTTTTCAAGATACTCAAAGACACTTTACATTATACACCGTAGACACAGCTACGGGGAGCAATGCAGGGTTAAGTGTCTTGCTCAAGGACACATCGACTAGGGCGGGGATTGAACTGCCAACCTCTTGATTGAAAGATGGGCATGCTAACCACTGACCCATAGTCGCCCCACAAATAAAGTCAATTAGGTGTTTTTCACAAAATTCTTAATGGCGGAAAATCTAAGTAGGCAGACCTTAGGGGTCTGAGAGGCTTTTTTGTAGAGCAGGTGGATATGGACATCTGTGAACAATTTCAAGTCAATCGTACATTCTGGGTGATGGGCGTCGCTGGTCAAAATTGGAAGGGGCGCTAGAGAGCAACCATGAATTGCAAAAATTTGTCTCCTTGATCAGATGCCTAATTTCACCAAGCCTGACAAGCGTGCCAAATATGGTTAGTTTTAAAAATGTCTACGTGCCCCAGAAATGTTCCCAATGTAGACGAAGCAATTTCAATAGGGTCCTCTCGGACTGACTTAGTCAGTCGCTCGGACCCTAACTAGGTTCGGCCTAGACAAAACTGAGACCTGGACTTGACCATGACATGAGGCGTGTGTGCAGGACGAAAGGATCAGACACACTGGCACAGGACAAGGGGAGACACCGACTATAAGTACACATGAGGGAAGTGGGGAAACAGGTGGACACAATCAGGAATCAGGGAAGACAATCAGACTGGTGCACTGGAAGTGCAAGGAACCTGAAACGAGAGGAGAGTTAATTTCCAAAATAAAACAAGAAGTCACAAAACAAACATGGAGACAGGACAAAAACCCAACTTGACATACAGGTGTGACATTATTTGGCTGAGCTGAGCAACAGTAGCTGCACAACCTCTAAGTAATCACTATCAGCAAGCGTACAGCAGCACCTACAAACATATATTAACTATTTTGATCTTCTCAGGGGCGAATTTACAAAAACATGACATGGATTTAGTGGTTGCTAAACTTGTGCAAAGCACCACAAAAAAGGAAATGCACACCTAACTGTGCTGCAAAGCAAATACGATCTCAGTGCTCCTGTGCTATTTGCACATATTTAAATTTGGTGTTATGCAGACATTTGGCAGAAAATGTCCACTTTCATTTATTTTGGGAAGAAGTCAGGGTGCAGTCACAGATGTGTAATGAAAAATAGATCCCCTACATGTCATTTCTTTTTTAAAGGAAAAAGCATGAGAAAAACAAGATTTAAATGATCAATGAAGTAAGCTGCTCTGCCTTGTGCGTAAATGCTCACAGCGTCTCTCTTAATCCAGAGTCGTTTCTGCTCTCTTGGATCGGTGGTATTTGTTTACTTGAAAATAATATAAACAAAGTGCATGTCATTTTTATCTTCCTTACTGATATGTATTATTTCATTATTTGCATATGTTTCCTCTGCACCTCAGAGGCGTATGTGAGCACAATGAAAGGAGAGAAGTCCTACCCGAACCTGCTCTAAATGGCCTGAGTCTGGCCCAATTCGATTTAACAGGTCGGTTCTTGTCGGGTCAATTAAACAGAAAAGTTCTCTGTCAAGTGCTTTGAGGTATTCTTTAAAACTTTCTTGTCTCTTAGAAGTGGAACATGTCGTTGTTGAGCTTTGAACAGTACTCGGCCACACAACATGTGTCTGTATTGATGGAGCCAGCAGTGAAGAGAGCAAAGTTAAAGAGTTGAACCAGTAGGGTGTGTAGTTAGAGGCTGAGCCGTCTTCTGCTTTGCACAGCTCCTGGCTGGATTCATACGTAAAACTTCATTTGTGTTTGTGTATCTCAGAGGTTTGCACTGGAGACATGGTGCATTCAGACTCTGGTGGAAAAGCGTGTCTCTGCTCTCCTCCAGTATATGGTTTGGTCAATCTGGTCTTTCATGCGTCTTGCTTGCATTTACACATTGAGTTATTGCATTTCCATTTTACACTGCCTGACTGATCTGAATCTTATTACACAGGATGCATGTTATTGTCAGGTGTAAGGAGGGTTAAAACACATTTGTGAACAGACGAACACACACAAACATATAAACCCAGAGCAACCAGTCAGCCATCTTTGCCAGCATGGGGTTTGCTTTTAAAGCCTTCACGCCAGCAGATGGTTTTCCAGCCGGGGAGCAGCTGCTTTGTCACTAGCCAGTAGTGGGTGACGGGGTCCATATCCAGACCCGTTCTGAGGTGGGGGAACATGGATGGGGCTCCAGGAGGGGGTTGGAGACTCAGAGAGGACGTTAATCGAATTTCTCGCTGTCCAGCACTCAAGCGCATCCCCCACTGTGAGAGATTATGCCCCGCAAACACTCATTGCCTGCCAAAGACTCAGTTTATCAGCTCACCGAGGCAATTTCAAATGCACCTTTAAAACACCCAGCAATGGCGACGGCGGCAGCATAGTGTGCTGCTTCTTATCCATTTGTGTGTCTTAATCTGGTTAGGAGGTTTATGCCCCGGGTCGGTCAGATCTTTATTTTCTTCGCCTCTTTCCTCCATATCAGGCTCAGGTTGGGGGAGTGAATGAGGGGGGGAAATAATAATACAATAATGGGGGAAACAAGGATAAGAGAAACCAGGTGGAGTCTGTGAGACATAGCTTCAGTGCCGATGAGGCATCACACCTGCTGATCCTCTAAATCCAATAGCGATTAATAAGGGAGAAAGAAATAGAATTCTCAGGTTTGACTGGGTTTGCCAATATATCAGACTGATAGTGATAGTCTTTTATTAAGAATTGATATTGGTCAGTCAGTGACAAGATGGATTGATGTTTTTCCATGTCGTTGTCGTTGGGCCCCCACCACTCTAGAGAACTTGCTGTGAAACCTGAAATCTGGTTTCAATGGATCATTCTGGTTTATTACAACATATGTCTTATATTTTTAGCTTTGCCCATTGTTTCTTTTGATTACAATACCATTGTTATCTCCAAAGTGAATTCTGGGAGCATGCAGCATCACTACAACGAAATCCGACGTGATGGAAACACAAGCAGTCAGACAATCAACCCACTTTATTTGGAGGTGCCTTTGGTTTCTCTTTCAAATTTAGCTAATCTTTTCAGATAAGAAATTAATGTTATTCATCCCAAGCAAATATGTAAGTGAGATGGAATGCAGAAATACACACAATGCCCCCACAATATCAATCATTCAACGATTGAGAGGCAAGCAGTCAAATTACCTCTTTCAAGTGACATGATCTTCCAAGCCAGGAATATGCCATTTTACAGTGTGTTTCCAGATGATGCATGTTGGTCTGAATGTAGCATTAAGCTGGGGGCAAAACACAGCTTGAACCAATCCTAAATGTCCTCGACTCTACTTGTTCATGTGTTTTTTGGGGTGACGATACAAGAAGATAAAAGTACTTTCAGCCTGTGCATACCCACTGGTTAAACCAAACTGTTTTGCACTCTCTAAGACAAAAACCTAAACCAAGCAATGATTTACTAATGCCGGGCTGTTAATGAAGGGATTTGTGTGCCGAAGAGTATTGAATCAGGGCTGACCCGCAAGGTTAACTCTTTGGCAGGGGAGAGAAGAGCAGCGTGCCCAGAGGGTATCGATTCACAATCACTCATCTCCTTGGCCTTCCTTATCTTCCACTCTGACACCAGTTCAAGTATGCATTTAATTTCGCTTTCCCTCTCTCCTTTTCCATCACATCTTATTTTTCAACTCTAGCCGCAGTTTTGAACAACATTGCCTTATTTTAGCGATTTAATAACCTGGTCATTTTGGACGTTTAGATAAAGGCAGTTCCGTTCCTCATCACATTTTTTGACATTATGGTGCCTACCTCCAATCCTACTTGGTGGCCGTCTTTCTCTTTGTCCATCCAGACAATTCTTTTTGTTCAACTGGGAAAAAGTAAGCTGTTTAATTTCATATTCACTCCTACCCTTCAATTGAATGAGAGATAACTGCTGGGCGGAAGGTGCCTCAGCTTGATGCAATAGGTGTTAATCTGCTCACCATCCCAGATGATGCAAGGACACAGTAATGTGTGTAGAGTTTGATCTACAGGCCTTTGTTCAATACTTCAATGCACATAACACACACCAACACACACCTATACACACCAACACACACACACACACACTCACACACACACACACACACACACACACACACACACACTCACACACACACACACACACACACACACACATTCAAACGCAAGAGTAAAGCTTGGGCATCTTCACCCTTTTTCTATTTTTTAATGCTCAGTTACCAGGTCTGTCTTATTTTGGTGGACCTCTGTTATTGTTTGATTTCCCCCAGTATTGTTTTGAGTTCCCCAGTAGCTCACTTGGCTTCATTCACATGTTTTGGGGTTTATGTCCATTATTATACCACTCATGTAATTATATTTCATATCTTGCTCTAGAGCTACGACAGGCCTGTCTGTTTACCTCATTATTAAAGACAATTCTATTTATCCGAGAATGGACATATAGTGCTGAAGCGAGTAATTTAACTGATTAGGTGATTGACAGAAAATGTTGCGAACCAAGTGATTTCAGCACATCTTAACTAAGCGGCCACTTACTAGCTTTTCTGGAGCTTTTTTTGTCAGTCTGGAGCATGAAGATGCAAAGAGCTCAGTTGCCACCACATGTTCTATGTATGGATCCTGTCACAAGCAAGAGCTGAAAGAGTGTCCTGCTGAATGGAAGAAAGAAGGCTGACTTGTGTCAAAACAGTTGTTGCCTCACATGCTCCAAGATGTGAGGCTGAGGCGAGTGTGTGTACACCCTGATACCATAACTTCAGCTGTATAGCATAGAAAGCATCCATTCAACTCGCTCTGGATTCAGATATTCAGTGTATGCTGAGATGTGTTATACAAATATTGGTTGGTTGGAGAGAAAGTGGCAAAGAAGGACCAGCTGAATCTGTAGCTTCTCTAGGCTTTACAGAGCTTTACAATGAGTTTCAGCTCACTGTTCATCCGTCTAGCCACACAGAGTAAAAGCTCTATTGTTCACTACCTGTTCAACACCGAACAGAGGACAGACAGAATTAGTGAGCATAGCGGAGCATTCAGTCAGATGATTGACTGTGACCAAAAACCTTACTTGGACCGACCAACTTTTGACTTTTGAAATGTTTGTACATCAGAGTAACTTTACAACTTGGTAATTGATTAATCGTTTAGCATTTATCAAGAAAAAATATTTTGAAAAACATTTATTGGCTCCATCTTTTTTAGATGATTCAATTTCCAAATTATCATATCATCACTGCTAAAGGGGATGCTAATCATGAAGTTAATACTTTTAGATGCATTCACTTTCCAGCGACAAAGCTGCTGCTTGTTTCCTTCAAATTCATTAGTCAAATTCAATGAAAACGTTCAATGAAACTATTTTCCGGATTGATATTTTACTGTTTTGTCCTATTATTAAGTATTTGTTCCATGTCCTTTATCTAGTCTATGATATCTCAGTGCTGAGCGCCTGTATTCCATACACCAATTAGAGACTTCATTCAGACGATGTATATAATATGGCTGCCTCCTGGCTGTTGTGATCTTTAATAATTACATTTTATCAAGTCATTTCCATTTTATTTCATGTTGCCATCATCACTTCACATTCAGCTTTTCTTAGTAGGGGATGAAGACCTAAATGCAATACTCCTTTGCTGTACAATCAGCCAAAACCAACCAAAACCGCAACGTAGATCACGCGTAGACGTTACATACGCAAGTGGTGGCTGCAGAATGTGCTTTCAAAGGCATGCTGATTAGATTTGAAAACCCGACAGTGAGACTTTTAACTCCCAATTAAGCCACATTTGTACTAAGGCTTTTGTAAGGCTTAACTGAGTTGTTTGACTTAACAGTGTCTACTGAATGACTGCACAATAATGCTTGCCCAATTAAAGCAGCCACTTAACCACAGGAGCTCTGAAAAATACACAACCGCTACTCCTAACAAGACACATTCACTGGTGTTAAAAGCCAGAGCTTTGTGTAACATTCGAAATATTGTCACTTTCGTCAATGCAGCCCAGTGTGCATTAGCTCATGCAGCTTTTATTGTGCCGTATTACCATTAAAAGATTAAAAAACATCTGTCCAAGCACAGCCGACACCAGTTCTGACTGTTCTTGTGCCAGGGCCAGACACCCACTGTCCCCAGTCCCAGCCCCAATCCCCAGAACCGAATGCACATTTGGCATTATGCTTCAGTTTAAATGGCAACTACTCAGGGCCATAGCTACCATTTAGGACACTGAGGTCATGTGAGCTGTATTTCTTCTGGAAATCTGGGGGGGGTTCTATTCCCTATTAATTTACCAGTTTTAGTCCCAGTATACTTTCAGACTGATAGCAAGTTAAATAAATAAAGAAAGTAGACTAAAAGAAGACAGTATTCCTGGCAGTGTGAATAAGATTCAGCATGTAGACCATGCTAAGAAACACTACTTACTGAAAATAATACATTTAAAAAATATAACACATTCAAATCAAATTGAGAGCCCAGTGGAACAGTGGAGTCAATGATGAAATTGGATCATGGTGGTTTAAAGGTCAAGATCACTGTGACCTCCCGTCTGTCCCAATATCATGTACTTGATATCTCAGGTACACCTGCAGCGAATTTCTTCAGATTTGCCATAAATGTCCAGCTGAAAGTCATGGATGAATGTATTAGATTCTGGTTGTCAAAGGTGAAGGTCACTGTGACCTCATGTCCCATTCTCATGATATCCCATTCTCGTGATTTCTTCATCTTTGGCATAAAGTCCACCAAGTCCACAGGACAAACTGATTAGAAATACGATTTTTTTAAAATACCAGCAGTACATTCATGTTGCTGGTGTATGCGAGCCTTCACCTCCCCATCACTGCCCAGTCTTCATCAGAATCATCAGAACCTGATTTCTCCCTTCAGGGAAAGAAACAATTGCTGTATGATGCTCCTTTCTACTTTATAAGGAAACATCATCATCAGTGTAGTAAAACAATACATGTTTAAAACAAAACTAAATAGCTCTTATTTTGCTGTCTCTGAGGCTTCATTTGGCCCAAAACAGAGCCAAAGGCCATGTGAGCGTGAGGTTGCAGCCCTGACAACATGTCAGTGCACCAAATACATTGACATTTTGCACAGGCTGGCTGCCGGACAATATAGAAGCCTGCAGGATGAGCATGTGTCTGTGAATATTGAAATGTCACATGAGAAGACAGCGAGTTATTAAGAGAAAGGGGCCATTTCAGAGAGAGCATGACAGAGCAGCAGATGCCGTTTGTCTCCTCACAGATTCTGCAAGGGGACATCTGTTATGGATTATTTCATACGCACTGACCTTCAAGCCTACTTAGAAAATAGAAGGAAAGAGATAAAGAAGAGTGTCTCATTTTTCTTTCCTCGCCTCTCATTCTCGGTAAAAGCACGAGATGGGCTCACAGATTTTTTTACTTCGCTTTTTTTCTGTGGGAAGGTGATGCCAACAAATCACCCCTACCATCCTACAGCAATCAGCTGGAACATTACTAAAGATCACCCACAGTTCTCTGCTCTGAATACTTATGGGGAGGACTGGTGCCTTCTGGGTGGAGTTCAGCAGGCCGACACTCTACTCCATCAGGCTGTCGTTTAAGTCACAGCTGAAGCTCGGAGCCTTTTCCGTGGCACTCATTGGAGCATCATGTACAGCGAGCAGGAATGGGTGAAAAACATTTCACTGAGTGCACATTACACCATTTACTGCCTGTATCTGCTCAAGAGTGCAGTGTGGGCAAGTTGAACCCCATGCTTTTGCTTTTAGATTTACTGAGACTTGTCATATAAGCCTGGCAATTGTGTGATTGCTTGGCTGAAATATTTCATTGATTAATCAGTTTGTTTAGCAGAGATGGTTCTACATTGTGTTCATAAACTAGTAAAAAATACTCCCAGTTTGTTTTTGGCCACAAAAAAAATGACCTTTAACCAAAAGTAACCTTACAATGTAAACGGTATTGATTCAGAATGGTGCAATACTGAAAACCATAAGAGATCAAAACGACTGGAGGAGAGATTCTGTATCGTAATCATATAAACCATGAGAGACATTGCTGTGTTAATGACATTACTGCGTCAGTCATAGCTCTTCTCTCCTTCTGAAAGCAGCAGCAGGGGCTCAAGTCGGACCGCTTCCAACAGACAGAATATACAGGATGCCACAGAAATATTTAGATCCTGTTAGATCCATCTGCAGGCTACCTGTAGTTTTTAGACCACTTTGGGATTTATTTATAATCATATATACTGTGGAAATGTGTGTAGATCTGGCATTGTATTCTATGATATAAAATAGTTGTCTGCCTTCTCATTGTTATTGCTGCTTATTTTGAGAAGATAAATCATTATGATTATTATGATTATGATGATGATTATTAATATTATTGTTAATATTATCAACACAATATAGTATTAATCCTTCATTCCACAATATGTGACTAAACTAAAAATAATTTGTACAATTACAAAACATAAAGGATGTATTGTTTGTTGTCAAAACGTTGATCAGGTAACTGCCAGGCATTTCCCATCATGCCCTGGGTTGTGCGGTTGGTGGGAAGCAACTGCGGCGTTGTGCACTAGAAACTGCCGCCGCCTCGACCTTGTGAGGTTATCGTTGCCAACGTGAGCAAGTCTGGATCACGTCAGACACAAATCAAATCTTTTCTTGAGAGATGAGGATATATTGAATAATATTATTTTAAGGATCTATGTGAAAATACTTTTACAGAACAGTTGGAAGGCATGTAAAGATACTGGAAGAAAACAGGCAACAGATGGTAACACCCACTTGGACCTGGTGTGGTACTGACATGACCTTCATTGCACAGGAAAAAACAATCACTTACTGCTATCACAGCGGCGTACAATGCAAAAAGAGAAAACCCCAAAAACCCGGGGTGGGTGGGGACGGGACAGCCTCCACTGGGACAGGACAATGGAGGAGTGCATTCACAGCTTCTGTCTCATGTCCCAGCAGAGGTGTCAGCTTTGTGGCATTGTGTTTAGACCCCTGGCAGCATGACCTTGTCTTACTGAACAGTCGCTATTAATTAGCCAAGCATATACAGTATGTGTGTGTGTGTGTGTGTTGCTGGGGAGGTGTGGGTGATGGGTAATAGGTGGGTGGCTGGAGGGGAGGAGAGTGTGATTGGCAGCCTTGCTGTCTATATGCAATCAATGAGCTGGAGGAAGGTGAAAAGGAAAGTGCGTTGGAGGCGAGGAGTTTCTGCAAGGGCGTTCTCCCCGACAATAAAAAGCTCTCTGAGCTATAGGTTGTGTCCACGCTTCCTCTGTCCCCCCTATCCTCCTCGAATGGCATTGCCTCCCAGTGTTTCTGCTTCATAGATGATGATGTGCCTTGTTGTGCTTCATAGCTCTTGTGTGTGTGTGTGTGTGTGTGTGTGCTACTGTCTTTCTCTGCCCTTGGCCGAGGCTCCAGAAAACATGAAGTCATGCTGGGCGGACTCCATGAGCGAGTGATTTCTCTCTGCTTTGCTCTGATCGACGTCCAGCCAGCCACAAAAGCCTGCCTTGCCTTTCCGCTGCACACCCCCACTCACCCCCAACCCGTCCTCCTCCTCCCCCTTGTTCCCTACACCACAGCCTCCTCTTTGTCTGCCTTCCCAACAACCCTTGCACAAAACTCTTCCTGCTTTCTTCCCTTGTTCCTTTCTCCTGGTTTGTAGAACTTGTCCTTTATTCATGATAGTATTAGTAATCTGTCTCTCTGCAATCACAATTTAAGTTCAGAAACAGAATTTGATAAAAAAATCATCATCAACATAATTTGATTTCAGTTCAATTAGAAATGGATATCCATGATCCATGATGAACCTCTGACCACTATTATTTTTAGATACATTTATATTTAAATATTTTTAAAAATCATAACAAATGTTCTGTTCACAATGTCTATGGAGCTAGTTCTATTATTAATTTCTTGGTAAGTGAGTTTGGATTATTGTCAGGATACTGTAGCAGTAGAAACTAAAGTGTCAGGTTGTTGTTAAACATCTTGGTTGAGTTTTTCCATTTTATACTACTTTATTCTCACAACCCCACTGCATTGTTGCCACTGCTTAAGTTTCTAGTTACTTTATCTATTCAAATATTATAACCATTATTATCCCTATAAACTTGCATTGTTACTACACAAGTATGACTCTGTTTTTTTCTGGAGGGTCATGTTCAGCTGGAAAACAGGGTTAGTAAACAACATGTTATGGTGGTTACTACTTTTGTACCTGGTTCATATTCAGTCTATTTCAAATGTCGAACTACAGTATTTATGGAACAATGGAAATACTAACAAAGATGCTTTGGATGAGATTTATTTTGTATGTGTGTTCAGCCAGGTAAAACTACTACTTTGGTCCATGGAGTCTGGTAGCTTTAGCCCATTTAATGGTTTATTTTCTTCACAGGTAACTCAGTCAATTTAGGGTTCATTTGGACCAAACCAGAGTGTCTGATTGTGTGTTTAGATGATTAGCAAGGTAAAATAACTGTTGTTTGACTGGAGTCTGGTGGCTTTGAGGAGAGCATTTATAATGTGACGTTTTGTAAGTTAAGACATTTTAATAATTGTCCCAATCTCTGTTGATTTTGTTTGATCTGCACTCACTTTCGCTGATTTGTTATGTGATGTGCGTGCATCACATAACAAATCAGCGAGTCCGGCCGGATGCCATGTTTTCATCACAGCTAATCGGAGCTGGAACGTTAATACAAGTGACTACGGCAGAGTCAACTGTCCAGGGAATGGGAGGTGATTGTAACCTTTACCACTGAAGACCAAAGCCAGATGTTAGTTTGTTGTCCATCTGGAAAGGGCTTTACACACAAAACACATGATTTAGAGTGCATTTAGTCGATAAAAAAAATAAGCTCCAAAACAACCAACTGCAACCATATAATGGTGCTGAACCAGTAATAATGATCCAATAATATAATAGGGACCATTTGTTTGCTTGTTGAGTACTTTTGATTCTGTATGACTTTATGTACATAACATGTTGAACAGCAGGCAGGCAGCTGTGTTTTGGTACTGAAGTTCTAACATATTCTGAATTGATTCCTTTGTTTTATAACTGTGAGGTTCTTGCATTCATTTTGTCTCTCAACACTGCTGTCAGTTCACATATCGGTTCATCACTGTGAAGCCTAATGCAGAGCAAAATAAAAAAAATAGAATGCAGCTTTGCTCTAATTTTGGACAATACACATCTGATTTAACCTTTTAAATGGTGTTGTGTTTTGATATTTTAAGATGTGTTACGATGTGAACATTATTGATTAATCTTCTGACCATTTGTAAACACAATCATTTAATTTGAGGGCATGACTTAAGGTATTTAAATGCCACAATGTCTGAATCACTTTATGCTTGTTATTTAAAAATAATAATTCAACATGATCATCCTCTGACCTTCAGTATTGTATTTTGACATGATCACATTGTGTTATTGTTTCATGTTATCCTGAAATGATGATTCAGCAAATTGCTATCAAAA
Organism: Cyclopterus lumpus; assembly: GCF_009769545.1. Taxonomy (NCBI): domain Eukaryota; kingdom Metazoa; phylum Chordata; class Actinopteri; order Perciformes; family Cyclopteridae; genus Cyclopterus; species Cyclopterus lumpus. The sequence continues at coordinate 10,133,878 of NC_046970.1, read as the reverse complement.
ACACAAGTAGAGCTTTAGACTTAGCATTTTGTACCATTCCAAACCCTCACACCAAACCCCCCCCTCCCTCCGCCTCTCTGCCAGCCTGCTGTAAGCACGACAGCTGGTACAATAAAGCATCACACCTTGTCCAAAGAGCAGCTCCACAACGGTGGAGTAAAGGCTAGCATCAGTGTGTGTGTGTGTGTGTGTGTGTGCGTGTGCTTTCTCATGCATTGTGTGGTGGATGTCCTTCAGCACTAAGAGCATTGGAGGGAGATGTAAAGAATGCTAATGAAGTGAATCACCAGAGTAAGGACTGACTTGGCCAGCCCGGCATACATACACTGTACGTGTGTGCATGTGTGTGTGTGTGTGTGTGTGTGTGTGTGTGTACTTTCCCATGTATTTGAATACCCTGATGTTCGCTCTCTCAAGCGAAGAGAGAGCAAGTGAGAAGTGGACGAGCCAAGGTTAAGCACAGCAACACAATGATGGGCTGTGCATTTTAATTAAAGCTTGAGCAAACACTCTGCAATTCCCCTAAATGGCCCCCTGTGATGGATGACAGGAAGCAGTGTTTTCTATTTTTCTTCTCGAGAGGAACCTTTGTGCGAGCGACAGTGCTCGGACACAAAAGGCCATGCCAGCCAATGTCCCCGCTCCTTTGAGCTTTATTGACTCCTGGCACTGCACGCCTGGGGAGAGTGTTGGAGAGAAAATGAGTTACCTTGGTAAACAACTCCAATGCATCTGCTATGCACTTTCACTGTGTGTATATGCAGATGTGGGATTGCGTGTCAGTAACAATAATCTGTCCACTAAGACTGATCACTGTACACCAGCAGAGGCAAGATTTGTGTGTAAATATGTGTAAATAATTGGAATGGGATATGATATTTTAGAATTGAACCTTTCCCTCAAGCTGTGTTTGAAATCAATTAATTGTTTGCTTGCCAACAGTTTGCTGACATCATAGATTATCACAGCAGATGGTATTGTTCATAGTCTGCAACACTGCAATATAGGCTGTATTTATATAATAAAGTGAAGGGGTAATGTCGAGAATGTTTGAGGGCACCTCTGACATTTTACACTCAGAGTCTATACACTCAAATAACATTGTGAAATATATAAGCATCCAAAGTAAAAGGAGTCGATATGCAGCTGAATGCCCCCCTTTTATAATATTATCTGTTACATGATTGGAACATAAGCAGTATTTTAACAAAGCTGGTCAGGTGGAGCTTTTTTTACTGACTTCATATTTCATTCATAACCCTGCATTATCTTTAATAAACAGGTACAATGTTATGTATCTTCAGTTTTAACCTGTAAAGACTGTAATATGTAGTTAAGTAAAAAGTAGAATGTCTCCTATCGAACTGCATTGGAGTTTTATCAAGAAGCATTTTGTAAAAGATCATTGATTTCTTCTATCTTACGAGCAGAAAGCTTGAGGGGAAAAAAGTCCCCTTTTTATCTCTTCCTTTATAAGGGCATCTTCCTTTAATGCTGCTACAATGAGAACACTCCATAGTGCTATAAACCGCTGGGTGACAGCTGTGTCTGACCAGTGGCTCCTTGACTTCACAGGGGACTTGTGGTGAGACCAATAACCCCACAACCTGTGCACTGCACCGGGATGCTGCACAGTCTCTGTGAGCCTCTGCGGTGGTGTTCAAGGAAGAGCATTTTAATATGTCTGATGAAGGAAAATAAAAGATTGGGCACTGTGTGGGAGGGTGCGGATGCTAGGGCTGGATGTGAAACCGCAATATATATTTACGACTGACTGAATCGTGTCCATAACAGTAGCCATTGAAAAGTGTCAGGTACTAGAATGATTGGTAACACATCTGATTTAAATTCAAACTTTTGTTAATGTTGTGCCGTATTTTATTGACACAAACGACTTCTTCTGCTGAAAGCATTAAACAACATGTTGACGATGTTTTAGTGGTTGTCCAGAGTGCCTCTAAATCCTCTAAATGTCATGCCAGCTCAGAGCTGATGTTTAGACACTCAGAGACTTCAAATTTCACAACATTGATGGTTCACAGAAAAGCCATGTATTTTCTTTTATCTTCTATCAAACAGTTTAACATGTTTGTTGACTAATGCAGCACACTAGTGCTGCATTAGTCAACAAACTACAACAAAAAATACAAGAGAAATCCACTCAAATGAGACTTGCTAGCTGCACTGGTAACATAAAAGCATTTTTAGCGCGTAGTAACTAACAGGGCGATTTTGACAGACAGGAAGAGATGTGTGTTTGGAAATCAGTGGATAAAAAGTTTTTATCTAAACAACTTTTGATCGCTGATGACTTTTCATGTTCATGTTGATGACATTTCTGACAGGTCTGCTACTGAATTGTTAAACATTGTCTTTTAATCTCACTCAGTGTGTCAGGCATGACTCATACATGTGGCCAAACATTGGACTTAGTTATTCATTTGGGTCTGGATTCATCCTTTTTGGGTTTTAAGGGTTATATCTTTTTTTTTTTATCTTTGATCATCTTGTTTTTCATTTTTTCCTCTGAATCTTCTTGCTGACCTTTTAATAATAATAGTGCTTCAAGAGCTTCCTCTTTACTTGGTAAATCTGATGAATTACTAGCAATCAAACTATATTTTTTGTGTTTTAATTTGTTGACTACCTTGTATTAATTTGTTTCTAATGGGCTTTGTAACAGTACTTTAACAGTTTGCATTCTATAATAATAATAATAATTATTATTATTATTATTATTATTATTATTATTAATGCCTGCATTGCAGTGTCATTGAGTTGGTGGGAAATGCAACGTCCTCATCCTAATCAAACTGCATGTGTCTATGTGTGTGTGTGTGTCGAGCCAACAGTCCTCTGTAGCTCTGTACGTGCTTCACTCTAAGCCCGCCCACTTTTTAGGGGTCCAATCAAATGCAAATCCCTTCATTCAGATCTCTGTTGTAATTGTACGCCGCTCAAATATTCTGTTTCACTGTGAAATACGTCACAGTACAAAAGACAAGGACGTCTTCAACTCCGTTTTAATGGGCGTTCGGCTACTAGCGCTGAGCATTACGGTTCGACAGTGTTCAGTTCACACATATTGCTGCAAACCTCTATGGGATACTATTTTAGCAAGTGGATGGTACATATATTTTCATATATATGGCTTAAATATATATCTTCCTCTCCCTCTCTCTCTTTCTTCCTGCTGTGTGTTGATGCAGATGAGCTCTGACAGAGGAGAAGGGTTCAGTCTGAGAGTGTAGAGGGGAGAGGTAGTGGATACAGGGATGGCTTCTACGTGTGCCTGCTGCACCAGTTTATGTAGCATACCAAATCCGTCGGCTCATATTAAAGGCTCATATGTGTACACATAATGTTTGTGTTAATGATGACACATGATGAATAGAGACAATAGGAAAACGTTCTCAGTATGAGGAATTCCTACTTGGTGGCAGCAACTGTAATTTAAATAGTATATCAGGACAACTAAGACACACTTTCAGCTAAACCATTAAGTAATCATTCTAAATCTGACCAGTTAGTAACCATAGCAACGATGCTGCAACTTCCTGCTACAGTAACACAAACTAATCTCACCATGGGTCACAACCATGAAGAGTTACGAGGTCCACTCAGCTGTTCTGGAGCTTTCCATTAACTCAAACAGAGGACTAAAATATCCTCTTTCTATTGTCATCAGCATTTGGATACTAAGTAGGATTCTTGTCTTCTCTGAAGCTCTGTCAGAGAGAATGTTCTGCTTCGGTGAGACAAAGTGACATTCAGGATGTTTCATTGTTCCTTCTCGGACAGCTTGTCCTGTCATTGTCTTCATCTGTGTGGTCTTTCTGATTCCATGTCCTCTCTGAACGTCTATCTATGGAACTATCTGTTGTATAATGATACAATCTTGTCCTTATCAGCAGCACGCTTTCATCTTCTGAAAATATAGATCTTGTGGTTATAACGTTCAAACCTTCCTGTCATAGCAGCAGCTCTGCCTTCCTGTCGTTCTCTTCTTTTCCGAACTCAGAAGTTAGAGACTGCTGCAGCAATTTGAAGAGCCTGGAAATCAAACGCTATCCTCACTGCTGAGTCTTTTTGTTTTACCACAGCTCATTGAGAAAGAGTATCAGCTAAATGCCTGTATTTAGCTTTATTCATTATACATACATACAGTAAATATACTGCAGCGCATTGCTTTTGTCTCTGATGAAAATCTTCCCTTTGACACCATCACAGCTCCTCTCCATCTCCTCCTCCTATTCTACTATTCTTCCCTCAGCCCAACACTATGCCTCTGTTCATCTCTTCTCCTCTCATCCTCTGTCACTGACTGGTTGCCATGCAGTGGGCTGTCCATCAGTGACCTGGTAGCTGTTGCTAGGAGAGGAGTGTAATTCTATCATTTGTGTTTAATTTTTCTCCTATTTATACGCTCCCCTCACTCCACATCCCTCTTTCTCCAGCTTCTCCCTTTCTTAGCTGGAGCGTTCTTTAATCCATCTCTTTGCTTTCATCCCCATCCCCATCTCCTCCTCCTCCTCCTCCTCCGATTCTCATCTGTCAGTCCTGTCCTTCCTCATCTCCTTCAATGTCCTTCACCCCTGGTTTCAATCCACACACTGTCTCTTTTCACTGTCACTGACTTAACCCCCACCTCAATGAGATTCAGTCTGCTCACCTTAATGGGGTATCAATTTTGGATAAATAAAGCATTTGGATTGGCTGTCATGTATTCAGGCAAAGTCATTTGTTCCTTTCTCCTTGTAGTCTGCAAAGAGAAGGTCTGCCCGCTAAAAGTCAATGATTTTAGTCGAGAAGAGCCAGGGCCAACTCTTGTCCATCAAAGGACTTCCTTTTTCAGCATTGTACACAGAGTAAATCAAACCATGTGGCTGATAAAGGAGTTTAATGTGGAGCAGTTGAACTAACCTTGGTGTATTTAAAAAAAGGCATCAGTAATAAGTATAACGTCTTCATAAAAGTGGAAAATAAGAAAAAGCATGAAATACAAGCATGCTATGAATTAATTTATCAAAGATGACACCCAATGAGTGCCCTGGTAAGCTTGTTCACTGGATAAATCAGCTCAACACCAACTCAACCACTAAAGAGAAGAGGATGTAGTCACCCATTGGTTTGTGGGTTTTGAAGCTTTGAGATTGACATTTTGGCGGTATACATCTTGTTTATTTTCGAACCATAAGTGACCCTGGAGTAAAGTACAACTGAACACTGAATAAGACATTTGAAGGCTATCAAAATGTTACAAAAAACCAACTGTGAAAGAGTTAAAGTTCTAAGACGAAAAAAAAACTTACTGATAATCATCATAATGTAGCGTGTTTTCTAGTAATTCAAGATATCTTAAAATATAATTTAATCACGGTGTGATTCCTTTGAAAGAGGATAAATTATCATATAGAGTTATTGCCCCGTCCTATAACAGCCTGTCAATCACAAGGTAGCCCCGCCCTGAAGCATACCCTGCTTCATGGTCTGTTTAACTCTAAATGGACCATCATTTACTAAATGAACATCAAGCTGTATTGAAGAAGACTTGAAACTAGAGATTGAGCCCATAAACTCATTTTTACAATGTTTACTGAGGTAAACATGTAAGTAAAGCATTTCCACATTGGCTTCACTTTTCAGACCTGAAGGATGTCGCCTGTCCCAACCTCAACAGGGCTGGATTTGATTTAATCTTTTCTGATATGTTTCTCAAATGTGACTAAGAAGCTTGGTGTTACTAGCTATTGCATTTATCTATGCAACTAAAGCTAGTGAAAAAATAAGTTGGTGAGGAACCGTGGTGGAACGGAAGCTCTCTAGTTTAGATACGGTATACATGAAAAAACATGGTGATTGCTCTTGAAACATCAAATCAATCCTGAGTTATCAACCAAAATCAGGTTGTTTTCCACATTTGCGGTGAGACACGTGTCTAGAAGGTACAGTGTACATAGTTTGGAACACATTTTGAAAGTTTAGAGAGGGAGCATGTATAAGTTTGTGTGAATGTATAATTGGTTTGGTTCAATTGTGACCAGGCATTCATATTTTCCAGACATACATTTGATAGGTAGTTTCAACTTTACAAAGATACCATCATTTTGAGGACCTAATAAATAACTTGCTAAGAAGGAGATAGGGATTATGATACTGCTGCAATCTGTGAAAGCTGTGGCCATCATGACATGATTGAAGGACAATGCACTCTGTAGCTTTGGAGAAGTCAGGTGAGTGGGCAGGGTGGGGGTAGGTTACTGAAAGAAGGAGGGAAAGACAAATTGATGAAAAGCCACTGAGTGAAAGACAAGGAAGAGGGAAGGGGAAGAAGATGTGCTTGGCGAGGATGAAGGGGGTTAGGGTGGAGTCTATGCATAATTACATTTTCTGTTCTGAGCAGTATTGGGAATCAATAATGTAATTCATAGAAAAGCCATGGAGCTGCCCCTCATTGGCATTCACAGACATGAGCCACGCTTACATCCCAAAGAATTAAAACAAGGAGATGGGGAGAGGAAGAGAGGGGGTGAGCGAGAGGGAGGGGATTACATCTCCTCCACAATGCCTTGAAGAATTCTGTAGACTTTGAGTTTCCATCAAAATATGATTGATGTTTTGACATGCCCATGCATTTAAAGACAGCTTGGTCTGTCCCCACTGACGCACACGCACACACGCACACACACGCACACACACTGTGCTCCCATAATCACAGCTGGTCATTATGGGGTCAAATGTGAAATGGGAGCTCCTCCTCCAGATGCTTCCACCATGTATTTATAGTGGGCAAAGGTGAGATTCTCCACTGAAACCCAACAAAACCCATATGTGAAACCCAATGAAAAAGGGGAACTCAAACACACTTATAAACCCACACCGGCCCTTTAAGAAGAATCGATTCTTAACCTGAACATTCAAATGGTGACATTTTTTAAAATTGGTCCAGTATTGAGAGAGAACGCTGCAGACCGCAGACGCTTTATGGAGGACAGTCCTCACCGTCAATGCTCGTACACAAAAATAGCTTGTTTTGACAGGCTCAACATTATGGGAAAGACAGAGAAGTAAAATGTTTTCTTAAGCTTTCGCTCAATCGGTTCTTGTGGCATGTGACAACAATGGAAATGTGAGTGAGAGTTGGAGAGAGGAGTGTTTGTGTTGTCAGAGTTCAACGTGTTGGAGTACAGAAAGCATGTCTTAGAAGATGTCCCTTGAAGATTTTCAATGTCATGGCTGAATATTTAGTGGATTTCAGAACAAGACCTGTCCGAGTGAGAGAGGAAAGAAAAGGGTTTTTATTTCTCAGTACGGTTCTTTCTATAATGTAGTCAGACACTTCTGCGCCTGTCAGTGGCAAAAACAAGTTATTTTAATGGGAGTACATTGACGGTGAGGACTTTCCCCCAGTGATTACATCACAGCCTGTTTATCTGCTTTTGTCTGCAGCTTTCTGTTCAATATTGGAACTATTTAAAGTAGATTTATTACACAGTCTAAATGTATAATAATTGCAAATGCATTTTATCACTGACAACTATGTTAATGTGTACAGGAGAATAGATATAATGTACATGGCTATCTATTACACAGTTAAAATGTTCTAACCTATTATTCTTTTAGACACAAATCCATTTGGGTCCAAAAATTGGATCCAGGTAGATACCAAAGTTACTGTTTAAGATAGGTGTAGATATGAACTCAGTGGTTGTTGCACTCTTAAGTGTTTTGAATTTACTTTAGTGGCATAGTCTAACAAAACATAATTTTTCAATGGCTGATCGGAATGATACACTTGGCAGTTGTCCACGTTTCTTTATCCATTTTACTTCTTTGCTGTGATGTCCGTGTGTTACAAGTTCTAAGCAATGACATATGTGGGTTATAACCCACGTTGTAATGAACCAGAGCTTTCCTTTGTAGCACCAGTCTGCATCAGAAGGACCTCACCACGTTTACATTTTGTAGGAACTTTCACTTTACTTGTATATTTCCAAGTGATGCTTAGCACCTTTCTGCATAATGAGTATTTACAGTTTTAAATAAAGTATATTGTAATGGTAATACGTTTACAGGCCTGCAGTGAAGTAAAATGTTCACTGCTTCCCTGGAGCAGAATATTTCTACACTGTGCTAATTTTACTAGAGTAAAATCCTAAAACCTAAGTATAGTGCATCTAATCATTACATAAACATAAGTCATGATTATCTTGATCAAAATAATTGGAATTCCCAATATTAGGCCGATAATCATTAACAACTCTTAAGTGCCACTACAACAGACTGGAATCACTCTACGTTACATTTAGTTAAGAAACACATATTTGTATTACCATACCCATTTGAAACACATATTTCCTCAATGAAAAAAAAAAAAAATCCTAAATAATGTTATCACAAATCATAAGGTGTCCCTGCATAAATAGAGGCAACATGAAAAAATTAACATAATTTTGTGTATGCTGTTTTTTACATGATACTTCTTGTATTTAAATCAGGCTGTGTTTTTCACTTGTCCACCATGTATCAGCTTTGTCAAGTCATGGTGAAGATATTCACTAATATCCTCGATAATGAAAATTCACCAGTGTTTGCTTTTTTACCGCAATCAACGATTACATTATTGTTCTGTCCCCAAGTGCAACCATGTCAAGCTCATGAAGGTTGATTGTTTGCCATAAGCAGCTTTTAGTTGAGTATTTTTCATTAAAAAGGGAAAAACTTTTATCGCATCAACTTACTGGAAACGCTATCTCACCTTTCTACTAATCATATGTTCCCAGGACAGAGAGTGGTACTGTACCTGCTTAGCTCAGTCATTTGCAGAAATGTGATTATAGAATGTAGAATAGTGAAAATGGATCACGTGAATTTTATAATAGTAAACCCCTGCATTATGTCAATATTGATTGATTTCTTGTGGTTGTGATATTTACAATTTAAAGGCCAAAAAATGTACAAACTAATTTTGTCCAAGTATGTCGTCCTACCATAGCCAGATTCACTTTTTAGGACCCAGATCACAATTGTTCTTTTGGGGCCCTTATTGACCACCCATTTCCCCTCCCCACCCTCTGTGAGTTGTGTATCTACACTACTGTTTGGCCTTCAAGTTCCCAGCTCAGACAACAGACTTATTCTAGATCCCAAGATAAACAGGTACCCCTGTGCTATTGATAGACATGCGGTGAACTCACAACTTGAGGTCTGGGGTCTTGGGTCTTGTGGATCCAGGCTTACCTCAGACCTTAGGAACAGTTTCAGCATCCTTCTTAAGAGCAAAAGCCCTCGGACCATAAAAAAAACTAATTGAATTATCCCACTCGCTAAGCGAATGCTCACATGGATACATAATGTTAAGACATTATGAAAACATCATATCATGTATCATCTTTTCACTGTAGAGGATGTACCTACATTTAGCTCCTCAGATAATTGTTTGAATGAAACACTGTATGTCTGATGTTGCTACATCCTTTTGGTCAAAGGACTGAGGTTGTCCTTAAATATATGATGCGTCAGCCTGGTCTGTTTCTAGACAGTTAAGTTTCACAATGTAGTTTTTCTTTCTGCTGACCTTTGTTCCTACTGTGAATTTTATTATGAGGCAGCTTGCGTGGTAAGGCAGCTAAGGACACAGTTGGCTGTCATCCTGCCCAGTAGGTGTCCAGGCATGCTTGCAGAATGCTGCTGTTGTTTGTGCTAACCCGACTGTCCGCATCTCCTCCCCCCCACAGCGCTGACAGGAAGCCAAGCCGAGTCACAAGCCCCTATCCAAGGCCTTCGCAGAGCCGTGGCCGACGGGACACGACTCCGGAGAGCTGCCACCGAGGAGACCTACTGGGCCTACTCAGGTGTGTGTTTGTGTGTGTTTGTGTAGGTCTTTGTCTTTCCTGTGAGGAAATTGTGGTGGTGTTCAGGCACACCATGGAACATTTGTAAAGGCTGGAACTTAGTGGTAAAAAGCATGGAAATTACAAGAAATGTTAGTAGAAATTTGTCTTTTCCCAAGAAAGCTGAAATACTGAGACAGCTAGAAGCTACGGGACAGTGTTTAGAATCAGATGGGAAGGTTAAAGTGTTTAAACGCAAAGCTGTCGGGAGGTTTGGAACTACTGAATGCACATCTGATCCCATGGTATGGTGCACACAGCAGAGAAACACCAATCTAAGAGATATCTTGAGGAAGCAGAGGAGTGCTGTGCAGTTTTTCTTATGTTCATCAAATATGGGGTTTCAGTCCAGGAAACCACATACAAAGAGGAGAAGTGTTTACTGATGTCGTAAGAATGTGCAAAAATGAAAAAAGCTGCTCAAGCAGAATGCATTTCAGTCAAGTGATTGCCATCTGTTTTGTTAACACAAAAGCCAAGGCAGTGATTTTATAACCTATGATGACCAAAAGAACTGGGTCACCAGGGGCCCACAAACCATCGTCCAGTTGGCAGAGGGACCACAACAATGTCATATTGGCACAGTCATGTGGTGTATATGGTATTTATGAATACAGGCAAACATTTGGTTTTGTCATTGAGACCAGAGGCATATAACCTTTTAATTTACGCAAAAACAACAAATCTACATTTCTTCTAAAACAGGCGTCTTTCCACATCTCCCACTCTTCTAGATTGATGAATCTGTTTGGTTGCAACAATAGACATAGTAGAGTTTGCTTCTTAAATTTGCCTGGTCCACAGGACATTCTCTGGTGTTTTTTGTCCACATACTATATTTTATAGGGGTAAGAAAACCACTTTGAGTTTCTCTTTATAACACTTTAGAATAACCATCAATAATAATTGGTAAATTATACGTAATTCAACTTTAGTTAATAGTTAAGTTACTGTTAACAAAAAATAAATAATATGTTGTGATGTTAGTTTGTTATTACTGATAGTTAATATATTAGTTTGTGTAAAAAGAATTAGTTAATAATGTATCACAACTTATAATAAAAACTAATATTACATGTTGATTACATTATTCATTAACAATGTATATGTATACTATACCTAGTATTTGTTAACAGGGATTAAACTAGATTTGTAAGCCTCAAGAAATTGTTTGTTAAACATCCATTAACGTGAAATGGATAGATGGACCAATAACTAATTATTAAGTATTAACTATTTAGCTAGATAAGGTTCATTGGTGCTTTACAAAGTATTTACTAACCATTTTATATGGTTTTATAATCAGCAGTTGCAATTGTATTAATTGGATCAAATAGTATAGTATATACAATGTTATAATGTGTGCAACAATAATAGACTCTAACAAAACATAATTAAAGAATCTCTAATAATATCATGTAATATGTCATTGTTTACTAAGGTTTAACTAGGCTTTAATGACCTAACAATGTACTATTCCTTTAACCATGTTATTATGACGTGTTACCAATTTCTCTTTTTAACACAAATCCTCTTGCACTAATTAAAGTTATTGCTTCTACTTGGCAGATGTTTTTGGTCCTCCTTGCATCATAATAAAAAACTTCCCTACAGCTCAAAGTGCATAATCACCTTTCCTTGGAGGCTTTTAATGTGAAACAGCTGCAGGAAGTGAAGTGTTATGGACAGTAGGTTACTGTGACAGCAAATGAAAGAACAGAGAAGTAGAAATAATTGGAGCGAATGAGTGACCAGCCTTTATTTCACTGTACTAGCCCTTTGCTGTTACTGTACTGGCTGTACTGTTAGAACACGCAGCAGCTCTGGAGCCTCCTGGTTCAGGCTTTAATGTTAGGTGGCAGAGTTTTCAGTAAGTGGAGGGCTTCACAGGTACAGTAAGCCTGGGTTAAGACTACGCTTTTTTTATTTAGAGCATGACTGTATGTGTGTGTGCTTTAGAGTTAAGGCAGTTTGTGCCACTGTCAATGTGATATGTTTGCATTCCTCTCTTTCTCTGTTCTCCCTGTCTCAATCACACTCCTCTGCGCTCCTCTGGCCTGGAGGCATCTCCAGGCCTTTATTCTTATTTTACTAGCGCTTCAGAAGAGAAATAAGCCACTTCCGCTGTCCCTTTAGAGCCTTTAGTTTTTCGGAGGGGCAGCATTAATCTTTCACCGTGCAAGCGACGCAAGCCCCAGGCCACAAATGATCTTTTAGTTTATTTATTTCAATACTTCCGCTCACTCGTCTAACCCTAATTGGTGGCCCATCGTGCCTGCAAGAGTGCGGGTGCTTGTGGGTAAAAACAGAGCCGATGACAGTTTTCCTTAGTGTTCCTGTTGCTGATGCTCAGATCCACCGATGCTCTCCTGCTGTCCCCTCGCACATGTTTGATCATAGCTCTTACATAAGATGCTGATGTAATGGTGGGTAGGATCCAGGCAAGAGAGGAAAACAATAGAGACAGCAGGCTGACATTCTGCTGGATATTCTATTATTGTGTCATTGGGTATCTCAGGCACTCCTTCCTGGCAGGTCTACCTGCTAATACCGTTCGACCACTACAGCTCATCTAGAATGCAGCTGCTTGACTGGTCTTCAACCTAACCGAAATGTACCCACACTACTCCGCTCCTCCGCGACCTTCACTGGTTACCGATAGCCGCCCGCATCCGCTTCAAAACATTGGTACATGCGTACCGTGCTGCGAACAGATCGGGTCCAGTCTACATCCAGGACATGGTCAAACCGTACACCCCAGCTCGTTCACTTCGCTCGGCTTCTGCCAATCGGCTTGTAGCTCCGTCACTGCGAACTAAACACTCAACAAAGTCACGACTGTTTCCTGTCCTGGCTCCTCAGTGGTGGAATAAGCTCCCCATTGACATCAGGACAGCAGAAAGTCTCTACACCTTCCGTCGCAAACTAAAAACACATATTTTTCGACTATACCTTGAATAGGAAAGGTAGCGCCGTAGTAGAACTTTAGTAGCACTTAAATGGCTCTTACTGATAGCACTTTGTAGTTTAACTTTATTGAAGAAATTGTACTTTCTTGATTCTTGTTGTTCTGAGTTATACTCATGGTTTAATGCACTTATTGTAAGTCGCTTTGGATAAATGCGTCAGCTAAATGACATGTAATGTAATGTAATTGTGAGAGCCGCAGAGATCAGAAGTAAAAGAGAAATTCTGTTTCATTATTGGCCGGTATTTCGTAAGGTTAGCACAGGACCGCACTCATCACCGTCATGGTGGAAAAAAAACGGATGTTTATAGTTGAATCTTCGGTTTAACCTCAAGTTTACAATCAGAAACAGATATCAGGAGGTGAGCGAGAGTCTTTTACATTGCTACACTCCACACACTATTATGGATGAGTTTGTATGATATCATCTTCTCTGAATGTCAGAAATGGACTTTGAACATCGCACGCACGCACACGTGCGCGCCCCCACACACACGCGCGCACCCACACACATGTGCGCGCACACACTCCCACACACACTCACACTCATTCACACACACACACACACACACACACACACACACACACACACACACACACACACACACACACACACTCACACACTGTCTCCCTCTTCACTCCCTTCTGATGACTTCTCCAGAGTTTCCTAAACTTCCGCCTGTCCTAATTAGCTAGTTCTAATCGCGTCCTCCAGAGGTCTGACAAACTCCTATAAGGACCTAAGAGGGCCATGGCTGCTCTGCCCTGTGCCTGATCAGAATGGCAGATTAAAACCTGGCATAATGCTAAACAAATCAAGAGTTATCTGGGGACAGCCCCATACCTCCAGAATGAGAAGCAGATAAAGAAAGACAGAAAATGACAACTTGATTTCTTTTGTTTTTAGAGAAGTCATTTAAGTTTTAGTTTAATCTTAGTATTGTTTGTGAAACTCAAAGTGAACTGTATTGTATGTAACCATAATGATAAATTAAAAAGGATCAATTATAAAAATTCACTGGAGATGACCTAAATAGTGTCCATCAGTGATGTGTGTGGTGTTCTACATGGCAATGAGTTCTATAGCTTACTTTAGTCTATAATTATGCTTATTAGAAACAATCTACAGTTTTCCTATACATACATTATAATAATAATGACGCTATATTGGTTTATTGTCTATAAACCCATTCACTAATTACTGGTGTGAAATGATGGTGCCATCAAGTGCCATTGTAATCAGATGAATCAACATTATTATTATGTGACTATAACTTTAATTATATTAACTGGAAGTTATTATGAGAATTAGACTCAAAGTTTAACTACACACATTAACCTCACAGTAGGTTGGCCAAGTTTTTCCTTATAAACCATATAATATATGAAACGACCCGTATAGTGATATATGTTACCCATTTCACATAATTACGAGTGCTTTGCTGTATAGTTGTAAGATCAGCCGTCGTTTGCAATGGGCTGAGTGTGACACTCAGAGGTCAAATTGATTGTCTCTTCCTCCTCGACTGCTGTACAATTGAAAATCCAGAATGCCTGTATGGAAAGGCTTTTTAAATGTTCCCTTCAATGTGATACACATGTTGGTATTCAATTCAATTCAATTCAGTTTATTTTGTATAGCCCAATATCACAAATTACAAATTTGCCTCAGAGGGCTTTACAATCTGTACACATACGACATCCCTGACCTTTGACCTCACATCGAATCAGGAAAAACTCCCCAAAAATAACCTTTCACAGGGAAAAAAGGGAAGAAACCTTCAGGAGAGCAACAGAGGAGGATCCCTCTCCCCGGATGGACAGATGCAATAGATGTCATGTGTACAGAATGAACAGCATTCCAAAGTTACATAAACACATTACATGAATATGACAATGTATGAATGGAACTCCAATCCATGAAACAGAAGGAGGTAGAGAGGAAGGGGGGCGGGCCGCATCAGCAGGGCCAACGCGAGACCGGCTCACCAGGCATCAGACACCTCCAGGTCCAATGGACCCTATGAGACGTGAAGTCACAAAGACTCCGGGGAGGAAGCAGAGTTAATAAGGTGCACTGGAGAGATGTAAATTCATCCATAAGGAGAGAGAGAAGAGGAGATAGGTGCTCAATGTATCCTAAAACATCCCCCAGCAGCCTATAAGCCTATAGCAGCATATCAAGGGGCTCGACCAGGGCAAACCTGATTCAGCCCTAACTATAAGCACTATTAAACAGGAAAGTCTTAAGTCTATTCTTAAATGAGGTGACTGTGTCTGCCTCCCGGACTGAAAGTGGAAGCTGGTTCCATAAAAGAGGAGCTTGATAACTGAAGGCTCTTGCTCCCATCCTACTTTTTAGGACTCTGGGAACCACAAGTAGCCCCGCATTTAGTGCTCATTAAGATATGATGGTGCATCACCAATCAAGGCTTTGTAGGTGAGGAGAAGAATTTTAAATGTGATGCTTGATTTTTACAGGGAGCCAGTGCAGAGCAGCTAATACAGGAGTAATGTGATCTCTTTTCTTAGTTTGTGTGAGTACACGAACTGCAGTATTCTGGATTAACTGGAGGGACTTAAGAGACGTATTAGAGCAGCCTGATAATAAGGAGTTTCAGTAATCTAGTCTGGAAGTAACGAACGCGTGAACCAGCTTTTCTGCATCTTTTTGAGACAAGATGTGCCTGATTTTTGAAATGTTAATGTAATGACAATTATTTTTAAATAATAACAAACATATTTACATGTATTAGAATATCAGGATATGAATCACAAGTATAATTGACTTCTTTGTGCAAATATAACATTAAAATAACAAACTTGAATTGCACCTTCATGAAAAGATAGGTCAGGACTTCATTTTTACTTTTCCTTTTTAAAAAAGACCCCAAACCAACAATGAATGTATCGACAAACAAGCCTGAGATATCGTCTTCCAATGTGCCATTGAGCTCCATTAAAAACACATCAATGAGTCATACTGGGGGACATGTTGGGGGCGGCTGTGTCCCACGAGATATCACAAGGTTCGATCCCCAGCTCTTACGGTCCACATGTCGAAGTGTCCTTGTGCAATACCAAGTAGCTCCCAATGGACAGGCCGGAGTCTGTATATGAATGTGTGAGTGATTGGATGAATGAGAGGCAAGTTGTACAACACTTTGTCCAGTAAGGTTGAAAGACCCTGTAGGAATGCAGTCTATTTAACAGGTCCTTCATTACCATGAAATCAGACTCCAGGGTGTGTAAATATAGACTGCAGGTAGTGCGGTTTCACTGGAGACAGGGGGGGAGACCCTCTAACAATATGTTGGGAGGAAAATGAGCCCCTTGGGAGTAATTCTGTTTGCCACCTCGAACATAAACCTCTGTTTGAAGAAGAACTCATCATGTTTAATTGAACTGTTGCTCTTTGCTATATATTTCCTTGAAAATGCAAACCCTTCTTCATGGTAATTATTTTTTGATTATATAATCAATAGCCATTAAATATGAGAAATAAGATAAAATAGCAATATAATATGCATAGAATGACAATTATATGTTTAGTGTCGACACAAACTAGTTCATAACATTAATTATGTGTAATGTTCCTTTAATGTTAAGTCATTAACAGATATTCAATGATAATATGTATGTTGATGTGGTTCAATGTCACGTATCTATTTGATCACGTGCGACGCGATATATGTTAGGAAGTTCCAATACCTTTCTCTTTGATCTACTGTCACAATACAACAGCCTGTGTCACTTATTCCTGCGTCACTTATTCCTGCTGCCATAAATCACTGTTTTACCTATACTTGGCAACTATTTCAGAAACAATATATTCTGTGTTGTCTCACGTTTTGTCTTGACCTTTTCAGTTTCGAAAACGACTGTTTGGAACTTCAGTGAGGGATAAATTACTTTCTAAGGTTTTATTTGTCAACATATTCAAGTTGTACAGCTACGCTAAAAGCAAAAATGATTAACTGAGAGAGAAAGTCCACCAAGGCAAGAGAGAGGGGAGGGCTCGTTGGGCGAAACAGGGTATCGCCGTTCGTCTACTGTGTCAAACCAAAAGTTGAGTGATTTTTACTGTAGACGTGAAGCTATTCCATAGAGTCACATGACGTTACATCCGTAGGTCATGTTTCGTGAAGGCTTGCTCAGCAACGAATTGATTGTCTTTCTTCTCTGTAACTCTGTGTATAGGGTTGAAGGGGGAAGTGCGGGATGGAATGTCTCTAATTGTTCATTGGTCTCTGGTGTCAGTACAGGATACAGCCACGTGGTGACAGTAGCGCCAGGAGAGGGGTGAAGGGGGCCGTTCCCAAACCTGTATAATTCCCCAGTGAACCTTTAGGCAAAAGTTTGTCTCACAGTTATTCCCATCCACACATTAGAGCCATCTTTTTACTGAGCTCGATGCATCAATTGTGAGGACGATGCCGGCGGCCGGCACCACTGCCCGTAACTGCACCCGCAGCTATCTCAGTCCGCTCGGATCACTCAATGCTCGAGAGCCCTAGGCTCGTTACTTATTTAAGCCAAAACATGAGATTTTTCTAACCGCAACTGTTTCACAATGAACCTTCAACGTCAACATTCTTTGCCGAAAAGCTTCTTAATAAAATACAATCTCAAAACCTCCTTCACTGGGATTAGTGGGAAAGTCAGAGGGAATCTGGTGGCAGGTCTCTAAAGTCCCCTTTAGAAATTATTGGGCCTGAAGGAAGTGTGAAGTGATTGGATATAGGGTCAAAGGGAGAAACTCATAAACATCACTGATACTTCTGTGGCCTAATGAGAGCTGTGCAGTTTATGTGTCAATTATATTCATTGCCTTAATAATAATAATCCATATAGCGCTTCTTAAGGTACTCAAAGACACTTTACATGTTACATTCATACACCATAGACACAGCTACGGGGAGCAATTTGGGGTTAAGTGTCTTGCTCAAGGACACATCGACTAGGGCGGGGATTGAACCACCTACTGACCCATAGTCGCCCCTTAGTTTCTATCGTCAGTCCACCAATCAATCCAACTAAGACTTTTTTTAAATGGAATGAGATTTGGCTGCTTAAAATGAAATGACTATAAATGAATGACTAGTCTGACCTTATTAAAATAGACAAATGTGGTCAAATGTGACTCGTCAGAGTTTCATAGTGAGGCAGAGGGGGATTTAAATCAGTGGGTCTGGGACGAATGCTCTGTGTGAGAGGATCCCCTCATGGGAACTCTCTCATATATTAAGATGCTCCTATGAACCTTGTTAGGGTTAAAGTGTGCCTGTTTTCATCAACCTCCTCATTGTGTTTCTTCACCTCAATCCTGTGTCCCTCGTCTAGCCCAATATGGCTGCTTGACGGATGAATTCTCTTCACCAGTTTCACATTTCTTCAACAAATCCAAGTCACTTGCCAGCAAATGCGTTCCTTTTGAATGTGTCCTCTGTCGATTTAATAACTCTGCAAACACAGCGTTTTTCTGGCGAACGATAGTCGTTAACTCCAGAACACTAAATAGGTTGCACCACAGGTTAACGCCTACATCTTCAACATACAATGGCTTGCCTGTCACTGGTGGTAACTGGAAGAAATCTCCAACAGCAACTACACTGACATTACCGAATGGGGAAAAATCCCCACTTTGTTTGATCTGCCGTAATCTGCCATTAATATACGCCATCAGTTTATGATCAACCATGGATATTTCATATACTACATATTCATTTGAAATATCATATTCTGTCTTACTGAAACCTGGCTGAGTCATGAAGAATATGTCAGCCTAAATCAACTCCTCCAAGTCATATTAAAACTCACATTCCTCGAGGTACCGGCCAAGGAGGTGGAGTAGCAGCCATCTTTGACTCAAGCCTATTAATAAATCTCATTTGAAAGTCTTGTTCTTAGTCTTTCACATCCAACCTGGAAAACATTACAGCCAATTATATTTGTTATAGTGTACCGGCCACCAGGTTCATATTCACAAATGTATATCTGAATTTTCAGTTTCTATCAAGTGTGGTCCTTAAAACTGATAAGGTTATTATTGTAGGAGATTTTAATATTCATGTGGATGTTGATAATGATTGCCTTAGTGCTGCATTTATCTCATTCTTGGACTCAATTGGCTTCTGTTAGAGAGTACAGAAACCCACTCACTGCTTTGGCCACACCCTCGACCTTGTTCTTGCATGTGGCATTGACATTTGGAGGTCTTCCCACGGAACCCTCTTCTGTCAGACTATTACCTCATAACTTTTGAGTTTATACTACCGGAGTGCACACCTTTAGTCAAAGGTTTCTACACCAGATGTCTAACTAACAGTGCTGTAGCTAAATTTGATTCAATACCACATCTCAATGTGACGGAGGACTCCTATGCTGACTTTAGTCCGTCCCAGATTGATCATCTTCTCGATAGTGCTACAGGCTCACTGTGAATGACACTAGACTCGATAGCCCCTCTGAAGAAGAAGACAGTGAGGAAAAGGAGGTTTGCTCCCTGGTATAACCCTCAGACCCGCAAACTTCACGAAAGCTTGAAAGCATATGGCGTTCCACCAATCTGGAAGAATCACGCTTAGTTTGGCGAGATAGTCTTAAAGCATATGAAAAGGCCCTCCGCAATGGCAGAGCAGCCTATTACTCATCAGTAATAGAGAAAAATATGATCAACCCCAGGTTTCTCTTTAGCACTGTAGCCAGGCTGATATAGAGTCACAGCTCTGTGGAGCCATGTATTCCTATACACCTCAGTAGTAATGACTTCATGAACTTCTTCAATGAAAAGATTTTAACTATTAGAGGCAAGCTTGATGATCTCTTGCCCTCATCCAGTGCCGACCTGTCCTCAAGTGGAGTGGCCTTGGAAATGGCAATATGCCCTGGTTATTCTTGATTTTACAGGGAGCCAGTGCAGAGCAGCTAATACAGGAGTAATGTAATCTCTTTTCTTAGTTTTTGTTAGATCGATAGATATAATTGTGTATCATCTGCATAACAATGAAAAGTTTATGGAGTGTTTCCTGATAATGTTGCCCAAAGGAAGCATATATAAGGTAAATAAAATTGGTCCAAGCACAGAACCGTGTGGAACTCCGTGATTAACGTTGGTGGTCATTGAGGCTTCATCGTTTACAAATACAAATTGAGATCGATCTGATAAATAGGATTTAAACCAACTTAGTGCGGTACCTGAATGCCAATCGACAGATCCAGTCTCTGTAATAGGATGTCATGATCAATGGTGTCGAATGCAGCACTAAGGTCTAATAAAACGAGTACAGAGATGAATCCTTTATCTGATGCAATTAGTAGGTCATTTGTAATTTTCACCAATGCTGTCTCTGTGCTGTGGTGTTTTCTAAATCCTGACTGAAACTCAACAAATAAACTATTATGATGTGGAAAGTCACACAACTGCGACTACTTTCACAAGGATATTAGAGAGGAAGGGAAGGTTAGAGATTGGTCTGTAGTTAGCCAACACCTCTGGATTAAGAGTGGGCTTCTCCAGGAGAGGTTTAATTACAGCTACTTTGAAGGAATGTGGTACATGGCCTGTTAGCAAACACACATTGATAATATCTAATAGAGAGGTGCTAATTCCAATTTCTTTGGCAAAACTGAAACTTCTTCATTTGTGCTGTGTGCCATCCTTATTTACTCCTAACCAGTAACATATATACTGATATTTACACATCTGAACACATCTGACACGTGTTCCCTTTATTATAAGACCAACATTATTCAAATAGACCTTGTGGTTGCAGAGATATACTCTTTTTTGTATGGGGATGCAACTTTCGAGCGTAGGCCCAAAACATAGGTGCAAAAAAAGACAAAGGCTCAAATTAAAAGTAGACTGGGAGCACCTGAAGGATGATTCCATTCATGGACTCTCAGGGACTAGCCCCAACTCATTCAGTGAATAAAGCAGAATTTCATGTACAACATTTCTGCTAGGATCTGATGATGAACTTCAACACATTCAGAGGACACAGAGGACAAAGAAAGCTGCTCTCAATCAACCTTGCCACTTTTATACCGCCGCTGTCATCACATAAATGCCCATAGTTGTGTATGTGTGCGTACGTTGATTAAATGAATGGCGGCAACCAATTGAGCTGTCCGTGCGAGGTGTGAGAGGTGAAGCATTACAGGAGTACTCTCTATGATTGCGTCAGTAGCTGCATGTCTAATGCGGGATCAAACTGTCTCGCTCTGTGGAAAAAAAACGCATCGATTTGATGCTCCCACAGAAATTTTAATATTTCCACACTTCTCAAGTAGTCCTTGATCAGCCTAGTATTCTTTTGAGGACAGAGGATAGCATCCATCAAGTGTATGTATCAGGTGAGTCGGCTCTGCATTCAAGAAGCACCTCAAAATCATTCTGCTTGAGGCCCTAGTCGGGTCAGTTCATTGCAACAACCTCCATTTGAACAAGATGTTCCTGCAAATACAGCACATTTTGATAATCAATTGGCTTAATTTGGGACCCATCTGGTCTCAGTCTTTTTTCAAGATCCATGCAGAATCTTTACTCATTATATTGTTATCACATATGGTATATCATCTACATGCTGGAAGAGATTCAACTGTATAACTTTACGTGGTATGTTAGTAATGATGGTGTTTTGCCTCTCGTTCGGCATCAGTGTGACATCATTTTATGTTAAAAATTGCCAGAGCAGTTATATATTAAGTCAGTAGAAACAGATATAATTCAACCCCCTTTCTTTTCTTAACATGTTCGTGGAGCCACTGGTTTGTAAAACATTTTTCCCACTATAAATTCCAACATGTGTAGAGTCCCAACTTGTCAAATATGGCAGCTTGGTCAGTGGCCCTAAACTGTCTGACGCGCTACAGCCTTTTTATGAAATAAACTTCCAAGGTTACAAGAAACCACTTGGTTAGATATCAGAAAATGTTTTGGTTTAGGTTAAACTAATTGTGTTTGTTACATAGTTAGGTAGTATGTTACATTAATTTACGTAGGTAAGTCAACGTTGACTTTTGGTTTCGTATGTGATGTCAACAACGGGTTCCTTGGTGAAAGTCTTATGCTAGATTATGTATGTGGTAGTAGTTTTGTTTAGAGTCTCCCTCGTAATAATCAAGGCCACACATTACACCAACTGGAGACGTACTGTAACATGTTTCTAATTTCCAGAGAGCCTACGTGACCTAGATTTGAGTTGGTGGATAGTGAAACTCCTAATATACAGGTGTTAGAAAAGTACAGTGCAAGAAAATTAAAAAATAATTAATAAAGTATAAACAGAAGAGGATTCATT
Source organism: Cyclopterus lumpus (assembly GCF_009769545.1). Taxonomy (NCBI): domain Eukaryota; kingdom Metazoa; phylum Chordata; class Actinopteri; order Perciformes; family Cyclopteridae; genus Cyclopterus; species Cyclopterus lumpus. Next base: position 10,111,712 of record NC_046970.1, on the reverse strand, counting down.
GCCCCAAGCTGCAACCATTCAATGACAGTGGTGACTGTATACCACCTCATAAAATTACTGCATTATTTATAACTCTCAGGCACAGAGGGGAAATGCTGCTTTAGCTATTTGAGATCAGGGAATCAATATATAAAAAGGAGATGGATACAATATTGTAAAAAGCTGTAATTGTAGTGGTGCCTGATGGAAGGTCATTAGCTGCTACAATAAAGGCTGTTATGACTTTTTCTGATGAATACTGCCATCTCACTTCTTCTTACAAACTTGAAACTCCCTGCTCTTCAGTGTAGCACAGGTATTTTTAAAGTGTGGAGGGACATCATATTTGAAAGTAATGTAGTCTTCAGGATGTAGCCCTGCGTATCGCCTCCAGGCATCTCCGGACACCGCCTGCAAAAGCAGAGCCGACCGACTTCTCAGCCCGTGTGAAGTATTTTGACTTGCATTGTTTTCCTTGATGGGAAACATAATTCAGCGGGGATGGGAACACCAGCGAGACGGATGAAAATGAAGTGCAGAAATGTGTTTGGGCTAGGGAGGGGGGGGGGGGGAGATCAGCAAAATGGAGCTTCTATAAACAAGGCATCCCATTAAGATGCGTGGAATGAGAAAACAGAGACTCCCCGTAGATGAGAGAGAAGGGAGCAGTTGACTCGAGCAAATGCTGTGATCAGACGAGTGACTAAGAGAATGATGAAACGCATTTAACCATTTGACTTTTGAAGCAGGTGGTAAAATTCATCATCATGAACTATTCTTCAGCAACAAGTTGGTTCAGCAAGAGAACTGCCATTTCATTGTATTGAATAGTTTGCACTCAGATAGCTGTACATTAGTCTACATTGAACAGCTACTAAATGAATCTTGAAGTGAGATTGTTTTCTCAGATTCTGTGAACAGGTTGTGAGTGTTTCATCAGACATCATACTCATGTTAAAGTGGGCGTGATTGTAAGGTTCTCTGTTTTGAAAGTTACACTTTTTGGATGCAGCCCCCCCAAATGTGTATATTGTATAATTATGCTGAGGCCTTTAGTATAGCAGCTTGCTTCATGGTCATTAAGTCATTAAATGCATCACAGTATGGTGACAGAGCTGTCATGAAGTAAAGTAAAATGAATCCACAAGTTATAGAAATATGTCATAAAACTGACACCATAGTTTAACAGAGAGGTAGACTGCGTACATAAGCTGAAGTTAAGAAAGGCTTGAACGAAAGCTTACATTGTTCCCAGTGTCCTGGTTTCATGTTCCATTTCAGAACTCACTCATTATATAAAGGTAACTATACATCATTAATTTTTCCCCAAGTCATTTTACTTCCTGCTGGTTTCTTTGTCATACCAATCACACGACGGATCACTAAAAGCGTCATGTTTATTTTAGATATTGTTGTTATGCGTAGGCGTACCAGTTGAAAAATTAGTCATTCATATTACACCATAAAACTACACATTTTATGGATATGTGTTGTATAAAAATTACTGGAACTCAATCGATTTATAAACATTTTATCTGATATGTCTAAGAAGAAGAATCAAGGCAGTTTTCCCATAATGTATTATGCTAATGCAAAACATTAGCATAAAAATGTCATTTGGAGAGCTATTCCGAGATGATGAGATTCAACCCCTGTCGGTGACTCCGGCTTTGTCAGGTCTTTGTCGCATTCTGTGAATCCCTCAGTCGCTGCTGTTCAGTAGACGCTTTTAGATCTCACTTCATTTTCACTTCCTCTATAGACGATTTCCTGCCACACACCTAAATCTTTAAAAAAATTATAGTGAATATCCATTGTCTACCTTCAAGTAGACCTTCAGATCTTCTGCCATATGACTCAGAGCTCAGGCATGAATGTGTTTGTACCTAAATGCTGTCTCTGTGGCAACTATACTTTATTTGTTCTTCCTTAGTTCTTTTCTCTCTTGGTCCCACATGTCTCGTCTTTGTCTCCTGCATGTGTGCTAATAAATTCACTGGCAGCGGGACTCTGTGAAACATTAGGTGAGAACATGGGGAAGAAAGACTGACGGGGTGAACACCAATGAGACAATGTGAAAATAAGAACGAGAGGGGTGAAAATATGTCGACGATAAGTGAGGATTATTTAATAGATTGGGAAGTGTATATTTGAGACTGTCACAGAACTATCTGTTATTCCTTGAAAAAGCTACTGTCAAATGCTTTACTGATGTTTCAGACTACATCCACTTCTTATGAACAGTCTTTGTCCCCAAGTTGTCAAACTGATACAAAAGCCAGTCTAATGCTGATATGGGTGGACAATGACAACGATAAATGACTTGTTGGTAATCTGTCATAATATAATCAGTTTCTCATGTTTTGCGTGCTGCTGTTTACATTACTGAACAATGCCATTCAACATATAGTATTTTGTTTATACTATTATCATGTGGTGTTACCTGAAGCCAGATTAGTGCTTAAACTTTCCTTTTTTAAACAAGATATAGATCGAAACAGTAACATGAAATAAACCTGGAACTCTAAATAGGTTCCCTGAAATGCTATGTCCGACGTCTCTTCTAGCGACTGAGTTCTCACACTCGCTAGAAATTCAAATACAGTGTTTGTGTGGGAGCAGTGTCTAGAGTCCCACAGAGGAACAAAGAATACAACATTAAATCCATTAAATCAAGTTGAATTACTCATTCAAATACCATAGTCTATAAAACTATTTAGAAATGAATGCAGGCTTTATCAAAGCCTTTCCTCTGCCTTGAATGTGGATTAAAGGGTTATTAACAGGTTACTAACGTGAAAAAAAACCCATTACATCTATCTTGAATCCATTAAATGATCCCTCGATGATAACATTCAATACAATTCAATTTAACTAATACACGTTCTTTATTTTTGGCACTTTGGTACTCTTTTGGTAGAGTGAATGAGTCCATTTAATTAAAGTGGCTGCTACTTTTTGTCAGGAGTATAGTGCTAAACATATTCTATGTAAGCTAATCAATATGTTCTCTTCCATTAATAACTCTTTTGAGTCACTTTAATGGGGATTTACATTAATTAAGGGGGACATAATGTAAATGGAACATGTGGCTGGTAGAGATTGTTGGATGAAAATCTGTGCTGCATTTCCTTTTTCTATCACTGTTTCCCAGCTCCTGACTGTGTGTGTGTGTGTGTGTGTGTGAGCGTGTGTGTGTGTGTGTGTGTGTGTGTAGTTTAATAAGTATGCTGCGCCGGCCTCCCTACCAGTCTGCAGCTTTAATGGAATGACCCGGCACTGCTGACAGCACACTCCACTAAAATGGGTCCGCGTACACATCTGCCACTGTAGCCCTGCCACATAATTGTTCAATTTACTGTACAGCCAATATCCCCATGCTGTAATTGAATATGACTTTGTCCTGTTTGAGTAATCTCTTCGTTTCATGCCGCGACCCCTCATTGGAGGGAGAGAGAGACACAGAGACAGACATGGGGGAAACAGAGAAAGCGAGAGAGGTGAGAGTGAGAGGTGAGTAAAAAGCATCTTGTGTAGATAAAGCATATAGGTCACATTGAGCTGCCGGGCTTCTGGCAATAAGATCTTTGCTGTTGACATCATCACTCAGCTCCACCATTATAGAGAGAGAGAGAGAGAGAGTTGGCTCTCATTTGAAAGATAATTGTATAACATTAAGGGAGACACAAATCGAAAGAACTCAAGCTGCTTAAAAGCACTCAAAAGATATACCATTCCAGTCCTGGTCGGTTTGGGGAGACCTGCCCTTACCGGCTGATACAGTTCTCCCCGTTTCTGCTTGTTCCGATAACAGCTCGGCCAGACCGTCGCGGACTACCAGGACTCATCATGTCATGTCATATTTTAATAAAGAAGTGTTAAGAAGACTTTGTCTTCCGCGCTACATCCAGTATTAGATTGTTTCATCAGTGATTCCTGTGAATCCCTGCTCCATTAGTAAGAATTACAACGACTACTCCTCATATATTATATATTTACAATTAAATATTGCTGACAACTACTGCCATAAATAACAGAAAACATGGGGTTTGAGGATAATAAAGATTATAGCTTCAAAAGAAAGTAAAAAAAAAAAAAAAGAAAGTACTTTTAGAGTTAAAGCTAGTTTCCTCACTTTTCATTCCTTTTGCTTTCCTGTCTCCTTCTTTATGGAAGAAAATGGACACATCTATATCTTATCTTCCAATTAGTGTTAATCAAATAGTATTTTTTACTGTTTATTTGCTTCTCTTTACCTATTTCAAATTGACCTCTTCCTCTAGTCATCCTCTTCAGCTCCAACCTCCTTTCGTCTCTTTCCAAGAATATGCTGATCGTTGGTGGTGACAGACAGACAGACAGAACGAGCAACAGACAGAGAGAGACAGAGAGACGGACAAAGAGCGAGAGCCAGACAGACAGAAACAGAGAGAGAGACAGGTGGACGGAGAGACAGGCATGGAGGGCAGAGGGATTGGGATTTTGTGGCGGGTGTTTGTGTTGAGGATGTCCTCAGTCAGGGGTCAATGTGTCACCAGTTGGACCAATGAAAAAGCCATGGCAGGTGTGTGTGTGTGTTTGTGTGGTAACATTTGACCTGTCTTGTGCGTAAATCTCTTTACACAGTCACAATTTTGGGACTTGCTCACGTGGTGACAAAATGCACGTCCACGTAACGTAAACCATTACATTTTAAGGTGAGGAGTAGTCTTTAGGTTAGAGTAGGGTTAGGTTTACAGTAGCTTCAGTACAGTTAGGGTAAGAGTTAGGAACCGTCTGATTGTGGTTATTGTTTGAGTAGATCTCCAGGAAATGAATGAAAATCAATGTAATGACCCCAAAAGTCATGAAAACAAGACTGTGTATGTGTTGCACTCCCTCCTCAGAGTTTCTGGCCAATCAAAATGAGTCAATGTAAATATTTAATGTGGTTTGGTAGAAACGCCGGCTGCTGATTTGATCCCCACAGCTAAAGGTGTTAGGATTTTAGCATCAATAAATCATTAGCACATTTATTTTCACACATTAGTATAATTAGTGTGAACAAAAATGAGGCCATTGATGTGTAGACGGGCAGCTTCTGTCAGCTCTCTATGCTGCTGCATCTTCCTCTGGCTGCCATTTGGTTAGAAAAGGAATGAGGAAGAGTGTTTGTGTCCATCCAATTCAAAATCATCAGGTTTACAATTTCTGATGGATCGTACATACATAGCATATCATCTTTCTAAAAACATGGTGATATTGTGAGTCTTTAGTAGAGAAAGATAGTGTGGCCTTACTGCAAAACTTCTTAAAAGTCTTTTCTGATGTCATTATTTTCTGATTTACTTGTCGTATCTTAAACAACACATCGAAGCAGGGGAGCACAGTACAATATACCACCTTAAATGTCATGAAGAGCACTGCTAAGCCTGTGAAAACAGGTGTCCATTGTGGCTTTGGGGAGCTTTGTGAGGAACCTCAAGTAAAATCACACATTTATAAACAGACAAACTTGAGTTGTGGAGTTTGATAGACGTGGGTGTTTACCAGGCAGAAATGTAGGCTCCATTGTCTTTGCTCCATCCTGACATAAGAGTCCCACAGTCTGGATATCTTGCACTCTGTTGCTTCCACATTGATCATTATTTTTTTATTACACTGTCTCTTGACTCTTGTCAATAATTAAATATTCTATAAAAATATTCACATGGTTTCTATACTTGTGTGTGAACTATATACTTTACAAATGAAAAATACTGAGTATGTTTTCATTTAATTAAGAATTAGTGCAAAATAATCAAATGTTCTGAGAAATTGTTGTTAGCATGTGCTTTCTTTTATAAATTTAGACGGCATCATTGTGTATCAAGATATCTAAATTATTTCATCTCGATATATGTGTCTATACATTATCATATTGTATTATTGCCCACTCTAGTTCCCTCTCTAACATTGTGAAAGTGACATAAAGGTTAAAAGGTACCAACTCAGCATTCTTTTGGTTTCCAGCATGTTATGGGTTAATCTTTGAATACAAATGAAGAAACAACCATTACATATAGTAGAAGAAGATTCTGCTACTATATTTAATGGTTGTTTCTTCATTTAAGCTGTGAACTTTGGTTATGTGTAGTATATGTCAGCAGTAATTCACAGTATGTCAAATCAGTTGAAAATAGGCCCAAAACAGCTACTACAGAAATGGTTCAATCACGGTAACTGATTTGGCGTGGACCTCGTTTTGGGTCAATAACGATAATTGAACCCCATTAACCCTCAATGCAATCAGCAGCTGTTATCCTGTTTGATTGTCTGAGCTCTGCTAGAACCCTCCTACTGGTGGTGAATGAGCAAATCAGCTCATGGGCTGGGGCGAGAGCGAGGCGATGTTTAACCTGACTGAACTCCTGCTCAGCTCCATCGCTACTGGATTATGTTGTTGGGTGCTTTTTCCCTCTTTCCCAACTCCACCGACCTCCATCGCTGACCCCTAGTACGTTCCTGTGGCTGGGGAGGAAGGTGCAATCAAGCCTGTCAGATGCTCAACCAGCAAACCCTCCTGCCCCAGTCCCCGTACCTTCCTCTCTCCCTCCCTCCCTCCCTCCCTCAGCAGCAACTCCCTGCAGCAGGCAGAGCTGGATGGATTAGCCGAAGCGGCCGGTGTTCCTGGCGCTGATTATGGTTTACTTAGAGCAAGCGGTGTGTACTCCCGGTCCATTCTTCATCACTATATCCGCCGATAATATCCAACCACCACACACACCGATACACTCGAGGGACTGCCTGTGTTGTACTTCATCTAATGCCTCCCCCCGCAGAGCTGCGTGTGTGCATGTCGACCCGAGAAGATCCAGTACTGCTGTGCAGGCAACTGGGAATGAGAGTCGTTTGTGAATTAATTTTCGATGAGCTGAGAGTCGGATTTGAACTTAATAGGGACTTAGATGTACACTCCTCCCCGTCTCTTTTTATTCCACATCCGCACTGCCACACATCACTCACAAACTTGCATGTGTGTGACTGTGTACGCTCATTCCTCGCTCTTTGACTAATGGTAAGCCAGGCTACGCCCTAGGCCCCCTGTATTATCCATCTGAGTGTGTTTCTACGTGTATAAATGTGTGTATGTGTGTGTGTGTGTGAGTGTGTGAGTGAGATAACGGGTTGGGGCAGGACGCTCTGTCTCATTTTTCTGCTGTTGACGTTGAGTGTGATTTCCTCTGCTGAGGGGAAGCGATGCCCCTGCTTATTAATTATGCCTGAAATATTAAAAAGACTCCATCAAACATGAATTATTAATTAATTTGGCCCAGATCATCTCGGCTAAAGATTTCCAAGACTTGTCATACATCATCTGACGAGGCCGTGACAACACTGCGGTAGTGAGAAACAGGGTTTTATATCCCTGTAAACACAAGGTGTGTGAGTTTGACAGAGACTGAGAGATTGAGAGACTGAGCGTGTGTGTGTGTGTCTGTGTGTGGTGTGTGTGTGTGTAATACAAACTGCTTTAAGACACCTTCTGATTCACAATTGGCTGTATTTGATTTGCACATATTTCTTTTTTACCATGATAATAACACTAACATACGATCACCCAGGAAGTAGGGCTACTTCAAATTAACTCCTGATGATTTGTGGTGTCGATCTGCAGTGATTAGCACTGGTCCTCGGTTTGAAACCCACAGGCCGGCTGGAGTTAGTATGTGTGGTATTTTTGGGCGACTGTGGTTATGTGGTGAGGTCGTCCTTCAATCAAATTGTTCCCATTGTTGCCTACGGTGTTGCAGATATTGTGTGCATGTTAGTTACTGCCAGTGGCGGGCCGTGCATTTTGGACCCAGGCCTTCTGTGCCGTCTCTACTAGAGCTGAACACCCTAATCACCTCATTATGACGCCACCGCTACAGGTTATTATTTGTTTTGTGTAAACACCTCATATTTGACAAGTGAAATAAAATGTTATATGAAACGCAACACCTACAAATGCACTAACTGCAGAGTGCAGATCCATAAATACGCGCATGACGGGATGCTGCGTCATATCAAAGTAATTAACACAAGGACAAGAACAAATTCTTAAAAGTCACATTTATTTATAACAAAACATGATGAAAAAAAATCAACAAAACGGGGGCACTAAAACACTGTACACTGAAAATAACAAGCCATTCAAATATTATTAACATCAGAAGTAACGATATTAATTAACTATATAATAAAAACAACATCATAGACACATTAACACAACGCTACTGCAGATGTAAAAAAAAGAAGAAAAAAGCAGTGAACTCACCAGATGCTCACTTAAAAACAAAGTCCATTCTCCTCTCTTTGCGAAGAAAGAGTTCGATGACGCAGTTGTAAAGTGCGTCAGTGCGCTGGAGCTCCACCAACAGGTCCCTCAATGGCCATGGTGAGGACAGCCGAGCCTCCCCAGTTGCGTTTCTGGAGTACGTTTTGAGGCGTTTTAAGGCTGAGAATGTCCGCTCCACAGTGGCAGTAGATGCTGGGATGGTCACCGCCAAACATGCCAGTCTGTAAAGTTGACCCATGCTCTTCACCAGATTGTTCTGCTGAAGGAAAGCCAGTAGATCAGCGGTGCTTTTGCCTTCAAAGTCAGCCATGGCGTACATTACAGTCAGTTCCGTTTTAAGCCGTGGCAGATCCTCAAACAGAGGTCCATGACTCTCCTTTAGGTTGGAGAAGGCCGAAACCGGGAATTTCTTCCTGTATGCCTGAAACTGCTGGGGTCGAGGAGGGAGAGAAACATTGTTGATATAAATTGTGAATATTGTTCGTAGTTGGCGAACTGGAAGTGACGCATACATGTTTTTTCTTGCTGGGTCAAGGCGGTTAGCTGTGGGGTAGGGCGGCCATTTGCTATGATTTCCTGCTTTTCCACAAACGTCCTCCTTGAGAATGGTGTTGCAAGTAAATCTGCCACCAAGTCCGGTTCTACTAGTACTCCTCCTTCAGCCATAGATGAAATAACTAAAATATATTATAGTATAAATTAAATTACTTCTCGAAACAACAGTTTCAATAACATGAACTGTGCTAATGTTATAGTTTTCTGTTAGACGACGAGTCACGGTAGCCGATTGACCAATCACAGCGTATGTTAATGGTCATGCGGGCCGTGTGACCAATCACACTTCCAGGCTTCTAGAAGACTCTTTCAACTATTTTAAACGGGCTTGTCTTCCATATGGAAGTCAAGCCCGTTTAAAATAGTCTGTGATTGGATAACGATGCTGTTAGGCAGCTACCAAGCAAGAGAGGAATACCAGAGGCCTGAAGCAGAGGAACACATGAGACTCCTGTCTGTGCAATGAGAAAATAAGCTAATAGGAACAAATAATTATAATACATGTAGTGTATTTGTGAAAAACAATTACATTCTAAAATAGATATAAATTATTTAAAAAAATGTAATAGATATAACTTTGTGATTCTGTTTAGGCCTTCATAGAAGGCTTTGAAGGCCCTGACGGCCCACCACTGGTTACTGCTGATGTGCAGGTGCCACCTTAGCCCCTGCCTTCAGTGTATGAATGGGAATGATGTCATGTGGTGTTAAGCGCTATGAGTTGTCGGAAGACGAGAAAAACTCTAAACAAGTACTGGTCCATTTACATCCATTTTTTTCCAGGAGCTCATAAACTATACAGGTTTGGGTAATTGGCAACTCTAAATGGCCCGTAGGTGTGATAGGTTTATGTGTTAGCCCTGTGATTGACTGGTAAGGGGTGTACCTTGCATATTTAAGATCGTTCTCATTGGTGCACATTCATTATTCACAAGTTGTCCAGATGTATAGTACCTGTAATGTGCATACATACAGGCTGCCTTTCTTAACAGGGAGGCAAACCAAAGATAATCATAATGGTGAAACTGGGCTATTAGCTTTGTAAACATAGTGGAGTAATGTCTACCTGAGCAGGGAATGAAGCCACTCTCCCTCTGTGTGTGTTGCAAACCGACCATCTCTGAGCTTTGTTTACATGTGTTTATTCATGTCTTTGTTCCTCATTCATGGTCACCGCTCTGCACTTCTGTCTTATGGCAGAAATATAGCTCCCTCCCTCAGGTTCACACTCAGGTAAAACGTAGCTCGCTTCCTTAGGTTCACACTCAGGTAAAATGTAACTTTGCTGCTACTTGCATGTTGAGAGATGTGAAAAAAAGTAGAAATGCTCAGAATTTCTTATTGAGGACCTTTAAATTAATAGAACATTGATTACTAAGATACTTGTCATGGAAAAATAACGATAACTTGACTGGATTGTGTCTTTTATTAGTGATTGAGCTTCTGTGTAAATTTGAAATTCACAGTATCAGAGACTTCATCATTTGCCTTTAGTTTAAGGCAGTCTCAAAGTGCCATATGTTGAGTTTAAATTATATTTCATTATAGATTCCCACAATCCATTAATGTATAAATATAGTCCAGCATATTGCTCTTAACATCTGTTCGGTGATGACACTGCCTCTCCCTGATGGAGGAAGCTGGAATGTAAATTATTAACTGATTATAATGCACCTTGATTAATGTCACAACATAGAAAATACAGACTGTACAGTACAGATATAGTATGATTGGGAGTGTAGAAGTAGCACAAGCAGTACAAGTGTAGTAACGATGGGTAACCTTCGAGTGCACATGTACACAAATCATACGCTTAATGTGTTTGCAGGCAGCCATGCAGAGCTTTCTCCATGGTTATTAGTTTGGAGATATGACAGAGATCACAAAAGGTCCTGACACAGTGAAACTATATTTCCCTCACAGGGGGATGAATGGTCTTGTTGCAGAGCCACTTAGTCACTATTGTTCATGCTCTACAAGCCCTTGACGACAGAGGACAGGTTGTGCTATATACTGTACATGGAAATGGAAAATGTTCCTGTCCCCACAGAACAAGGGTAAACCTGAAGCTGTTGCACTCACACAGACAGGAATAGAAATCATCATTATTATTTTTTTTTTTCACAAAACACTCATTTTAAAATATTTCACATCCCCACAGCCAATGCTGAAGATGTGCTTTAAAATTAGAAACCAATGTATGGCCCACTCATCATCTCAAATTGATTCAGAAACGGACTGTAAGTAGTATGAAAAAAGTAGTATTTGAGAAATCAGAAACAGCTCTAAAACTAACTATATTTGTGAGCCGTTCTTAAGGATTTACATCTTCAGGAGGAACCAATGACCCACAGAGTATGGGAAGTGCAAAGTATTGAGAGATGGACAAACACATTTGTTCTAGTCAATAAGAAATATATTTAGTAAAAACAGTTTTAACCAACCAAAACTTAGGTAGAAAAAAACAATGTTGAGTGTAGGTGACCAGATGGAAACGGAGTGTTATGTGCAGCTCGACAGGAACACTGGACCCAAACGCCGTCAATGATGGAAAAGCAACTTTATTGCTAAACAGGATTCCAAAAACAGGCTTCAAAAACACGCACACAAGATCTTCCACGATCTAGACAAGACGAACCGAACAAAGGGGAATGACATGAACAGGACTTAAATACAGAGGGCTGGTGCAGGTGATTGGACACAGGAGGAAACAATCACGAACAGGGCAGACAATCACAGGGACAGGAAGTGAAGAGAAACAGAGGACACGAGAGACAAGGACTTCAAAATAAGACAGGAAACACGAAACAACACTACAGATCCTGACATAACCCCCCCCCCTCAAGGGGCGGATTCCAGCCGACCCAACACAGTCCCCCAGGGTGGGTGGAGGGGAGCCGGAGGCGGGACCAAAAGCCTGGCAGAAGAAGTCCGGGGGACGGGCCGGAGGACGACCACCAGGAGGACTGACCTGCTCCGGAGGACGGGCAGGAGGACGGCCACCAGGAGGACTGACCTGCTCCGGGGGACGGGCAGAAGGGCGACCACCAGGCAGACGGAAGGGCTCTGGGGGACGGGCTGAAGGACGGCCACCAGGCGGACGGAAGGGCTCCGGGGGACGGGCAGAAGGAGGACGGGCAGAAGGGCGACCACCAGGCGGACGGAAGGCCTCCGGGGGACGGGCAGGAGGATGGCCACCAGGCACATAGACCTGCTCCGGGGGACGGGCAGAAGGGCGACCACCAGGCGGACGGGCTGAAGGACTGCCACCAGGCAGATAGACCTGCTCCGGGGGACGGGCAGAAGGGCGACCACCAGGCGAACAGACGGGCTCCGGGGGAACCCCAGGAACAGAAGCCGGAAGCGGCCAGGGTGGCGACCGAACACAGAGAACCTGAGTCGGCTGGGGCGGCAATGGGACAGGAGGAGACTGAGTCTGCCGGGGCGGCGACGTGACCCGGGGAACCGGAGTCTGCCGGGGCGGCGACGTGAACCGGGGTCTGCCGGGGCGGCGACGTGACACGGGGAACCGGGGTCTGCCGGGGCGGCGACGTGACACGGGGAGCTGGGATCGGCCGGGGCGCCGACGGGACACGAGGAGCTGGGGTCGGCCGGGGCGCCGACGGGACACGAGGAGCTGGGATTGGCCGAGGCGCCGACGGGACACGAGGAGCTGGGATTGGCCGAGGCGCCGACGGGACACGGGGAGCTGGAGTCGGCCGGGGCGCCGACAGGACACGGGGAGCTGGGGTCGGCCGGGGCGCCGACAGGACACGAGGAGCTGGGATTGGCCGAGGCGCCGACAGGACACGGGGAGCTGGAGTCGGCCGGGGCGCCGACGGGACACGAGGAGCTGGGATCGGCCGGGGCGCCGACGGGACACGAGGAGCTGGGATCGGCCGAGGCGCCGACAGGACACGGGGAGCTGGAGTCGGCCGGGGCGCCGACAGGACACGAGGAGCTGGGATTGGCCGAGGCGCCGACAGGACACGAGGAGCTGGGATTGGCCGAGGCGCCGACGGGACACGGGGAGCTGGAGTCGGCCGGGGCGCCGACAGGACACGGGGAGCTGGGGTCGGCCGGGGCGCCGACAGGACACGAGGAGCTGGGATTGGCCGAGGCGCCGACAGGACACGGGGAGCTGGAGTCGGCCGGGGCGACGACGGGACACGAGGAGCTGGGGTCGGCCGGGGCGACGACGGGACACGGGGAGCTGGAGTCGGCCGGGGCGACGACGGGACACGGGGAGCTGGAGTCGGCCGGGGCGACGACGGGACACGGGGAGCTGGAGTCGGCCGGGGCGACGACGGGACACGGGGAGCTGGAGTCGGCTGGGGCGCCGACGGAACACGGAACTGCGGCGTGGACTGCGGCACAGCGTCGGCAGGAACCGGCATTGACTGCGGCGTAGCGTCTGCAGGAACCGGCGTAGACTGCGGCTGAAGCAGGACCATGTCTAACGCTCAGAGGGACTCCATCATGTCCCGGAAAGCGTCCTGGGATAAGGCAAAGGAAGCAAGGGCCGGCCGGAAGTCCAATAGGTCCCAGGAAGTTGGGGTTGGCCGGAACACGGAGGCGGCAACAGGAACGGGCGAGGGCTGCAGCACGGAGGCGACTGCGGGAACCGGAGTAGTCTGCGGCACAGAGGCGGCAGCCGGAACCCTCCAACGACGCGGTCCAGAGGTTTGCGCCCCCCACTCCGGGGCTGGGCCTGCGTGACCTCTGCCACTGGGGCTACGAGCCCAACGGGTCCCGTTGAAGGGGTCTGGTGCCGAGACCCTATGGGGGTTGTAGTTCCCCTTCTGCAGGCTACGAGGGCCCCCGTAGGCCAAGCGGGTCCCTTCGAATGGGTTTGGTGCCGAGACCCTATGGGGGTTGTAGTTCCCCTTCTGGAGGCTACGAGGGCCCCCATAGGCCAAGCGGGTCCCTTCGAAGGGGTTGTAGGCTGGGTCCATCTTTGGTCGGTTCGTTCTGTTATGTGCAGCTCGACAGGAACACTGGACCCAAACGCCGTCAATGATGGAAAAGCAACTTTATTGCTAAACAGGATTCCAAAAACAGGCTTCAAAAACCAGGATACAAAACACGCACACAAGATCTTCCACGATCTAGACAAGACGAACCGAACAAAGGGGAATGACATGAACAGGACTTAAATACAGAGGGCTGGTGCAGGTGATTGTACACAGGAGGAAACAATCACGAACAGGGCAGACAATCACAGGGACAGGAAGTGAAGAGAAACAGAGGACACGAGAGACAAGGACTTCAAAATAAGACAGGAAACACGAAACAACACTACAGATCCTGACACGGAGTCTCAGTTGTCAGATTTTTTTCCTGAGTTTGACCCATTTATCCAACACAACCTAGACACTACATATACTCTGTCGCTCTTTATATTACTATAATTACTATCACTAAAACTACTAATACATCTTTCAGCCAGTAAGCTAATTATTGCTAAATAAAGTAACACATAGCTATCATGAGACTATTCTTCCCCAGGTGCAAATAGACACTGTTCACTGATTTGTTCACTGATCATAACAAAAACTTTTAATTTTACATTCTGAAAAATTCTACTTCTACTCCTACAGGATCCTGTGTTTTAAATTGAACTCCCTAATGTGCTTTACTTTTAATTCAGAAATATCTGTTTCAGTCAGAATAGGTGTTATTTTGTTATTCTGAATCAGACACCCGACGGATACAGAGCTGGAGTTTGAGGCCTGTGTGAAGCTTCTTATCCCTGCATGGTTTTACTGATCCAACCTAACTGTCCAGGGTTCTAGCAACAACGTGAAAATCATACTCCCTGCTATGTCCCCTTAAGGCATAAAATTGCTGTGTGTAGTACTTTGAAATAACACATCACTCTCACAGGCAAGGAAAAGAAAATTCCACCATGAGCTCTGGGGATCCTCAAATGATCTGAAGTGAATATCTGCACTCAAAAACAGTGCATCAGCCCCGCTTAGGTTTAGGAATATCTCTCTGAGTCTGCTGGGAAGGCCTGGGAAACATAGCAATATGATTTAAGATAAGATCAAATGAATCCCTCACAAGGGGATCAATAACTGCATGTTTTAATCGTTTCTTAGGAGGAGTCACTTAAGTTAAGTGTGACAAGGAATCGGAAGAAAGCTTTTTCAAAAATCTGTTTTTGTCCGGCTGATGGAAGAAGATATTGGTATTCCTGTCACGCATTAGCTGCTGACACTCATCCTAAGAGGATCAATCCACCCCTACCTTTCCTCTGTCCTGCCACCAACACATTGCTCTCTAATCGTATCTCAAACAATACTAGATCTTCAATGAATTACAGCGTTTGTAGCTTTATGAAAATAAATGAGCTGTAATCCTAATATCTAACACATTAATTTTGTATGTTATGCATGTAATCATGAACCAGAAAGTATAACAAAAACCCACAGTGTGGGTAGGTGCAGAGGCAGATGGGTCAAGCAAAAACTTGTTGGTCTTCCATCCAGGAGAATGTTTGTGGAGGTCCATGTTTGTGCTGCCTTAAAATGAGAAGTCAACATACATTTATTTGTCATCTAATCTATTTTATTCCAACTAATTTCCTCAACCTAATGTAGTAGTTGTGTTGCCTTGCTTAACCTCACAAAGTCGTTTCCTGTGAAAACAGAAATTGACTTTTATAAGAATGTATACATGTAACGAGTAGAAATTGTATTACTGGCTTTTGTAGGAAAAAAAGTTACTTTTTTTAAAATATCCTCATCCTTCTTAGAGCATAAACCTTTTCCACTTTGTCTATTCTTGAGCTTTTCTTTAGTACTACAGGCCAACATTTTGAACAACACCAGATATATCACAGTTTTTTGCAATTGCTAAAATACAATTTCTGAAATTAGTCCTTTTTTAAAACACAAAATATATTATTTATTTTTCTACACTTACATTTGTAAATAATATTTTTGCAACACAACTTAACACCCAAACAACACATACATATTTGTAGCCACTGTTTACACAGACATGATACACACATGCACCGTTTGAATTACTCCGTCAAAGGAGCAACAACACACCGATGTACTTCATCCAAGACACTGCTGTCGATAGTCTTTGTCTTTCTCATACAGGCTGAAGAATTGTCCCAGTGCAACATCTACTCACGTTTCAATGAACACAAAAATACAAAGGCTTTAGAAAAATTAATATGTCTTTTTTGTTTTTTCCTTTAGCATTGTTTTCTTTAGTAAATGGTAAATGGACCGTAATTGTATATCTCTTTTCTAGTCTCCCGACCACTCAAAGTGCTTTAAACATGTCATCATTCACCCATTCACACCCATTCATACACTGATGGCATGGGCTACCGTGCAAGGTGCCACATGCCCATCAGTAGTAAGTAACATTCATAAACCGTAGGCACAGCAAGGGGAGCAATTTTGGGTTAAGTGTCTTGCCCAACGACATATTGACATGGACTAGCAGAGTCGGGGATCGAACCGCAGATCCTTTGATTAAAGGACTACCCTGCTCTTCCACTGAGCCACAGTTAGTGTTGTTGAAACACAAAAAAACATAATGAAAAGTATAATTACATTATCGTTATCAATACAATATTTACTGTAAACCCACTGAAGCAAAAATAATTACAGTAAGATTAGAGTGCAATTATTCACAAAAGAAAATTGTATTATAATGGATGGTGGATGGTTTTGGATAGCCACATCGATTCATCCACATCACAACTGGCTCATCCTTTCATCAGAGAATCGGCGGTTCGATCCCCGGTAGTCTAAGTCCTTGGGTAAACTGCACCTGCGGTGTATGAACTTGCATGGTAGCCCCTGGTAACCATAGAGACCCCATGACCTTTCCTTTTGTTAAATATAGACTATATACAAATACATATTAGTAGGGCTTTAGTAGTAGGATATTATATTAAAATAGCAGATATTGTAATAAAACAAATCTAATATGCTTTCAGTTAACATTTTACTGGTATGTTTAGTAAAATAGTTTCTTTTAATGAAAAGCTGGGAGACAGACTGAGCTTTACAGGCACCTGGTGGCACTTTTAATAAAGATCTGTGAGTCCAGCTCATCCTGTTCAGAATAGATTATCTCAAGGTAGTTTCTGTATTGTGGAATGAGCGTTTCCATGTCTTTAGAGTTTATTTTAGACCTCTTGTAGGTTTCAGAGCAGGAACATTGTTATCTTAGGCATGTAGAATGCCTAAGACTGGAGCCTTCAGACTGGAGCTCAGTGAACCCTCTCTCTCCCCGGTCTGAGCCAAACCGGCCTGCTCGCCTGGATATCATTTATCCTCCGTGTCTGACATGACAGCCATGATGACGAGACAAGTGCCCCATCACTCACCGTTTAGGGCTGAAAAAACCCTGGGTGCGTGAACGTGCATGTGTGTGTGTTGGGGCAACCTGTCAGGCTAGGGTCAATGAGTGTTTGAGGCCGTCTTCTCCATCTCTTCCCGAATTCTTTCCTTCCAATTCCTTCATCTGTCTACATCCTAATCCATCTCCCCTGTGTGTGTGTGTGTGTGTGTGTGTGTTATCAAACCAACCCATTTCTTTCTCTCTTTTCATTGCTGAAAACACACATACATACATACACACACACTCACACACACACTGCAATCACCTTTTAATTCCCTTTGATGTATTACTCTGGCAGGAACCAATTTTAGCACCCAGAATTGAGTCTTGAATCACCAAATCACATCCTTTCACCCATCCAGCTATCAATCAACCTGCCTCAAATAAAAAAAGAAAAGAAATATCAGCAATGTAAATAAATTAGTATACGCTGCAATGGCTTGTATAAATATTGTATCGACAGGGATTGAAAGATTTGTTTTAGCATTGATGGATGACAGCTGTGTTGCTGCCAAAACATGAAGCTGTTTTGCTGCCAGCAGACTTTGAAGTGTGTGTGTGTGTGTGTGTGTGTGTGCGTGCGTGTGTGTGTGTGTGAGTGAGAGTATGTGAGAGAAAGATAATGCATGCATGCCTATGTGCATCTTTTAAGAAGCTTATTTTCTCCTTGTGCGTCCTGGGTTTAGATTTTCCCAAAGGACTTCAGGACAACAGGGCTAAATGTTAAATGTCCTTGAAAATCAGGAAAACCTGGAATTGTTTTAATGCAGCTTTACAGATCTCTTTAAGACAACTATGAACTAGAATGAATATCTTTAGTATAGAAGGTTTTAATATGCAACAGGAGTACAATCATGTTGATCTCATATGAGCCGTTTCAAAATGCCGTTTTCGTCTTATGTCTGCGGCTGCGGCTGGCAGCTGAAATCATGTCACAATAGCTCGGCCAAATTAATGTTAGCATGAAATATTACTTTGAAAATCATTAAAAAACATGACATTTTTTCCATCATTCATGATGACATCGTAATCACCAAAGACAATGCTGGGGAGATCGATGGACATAGAGATCGATGGACATAGAGTCTCACAAAAGCCCTGTCTCTTATTTTATATGTTGACAAAGGCAACAGTCTATTAATTAATGTATGTGTTGGATTATAGGCTGACATTTGAGTTAATTCATCTTCATGGGCTATCACTGTAATTTGTTTGAGGAGATTAATGCACATTTTGTAGCTGTTGTCATCCTTGAATTAAAAGTAAAGTACAACAAGAGTGAATAATGAAAGTGAGTTTGAGACCACAGCTTGGCTTGTGGTCTCTGTCTTTATTCTCACTGCTGTTTGAATGCACGGCCTTACCAGGGCTAACTCCTGACGGACGCAACGGGATGCACTGTGCGTTAAGATGCAGCGGTAGCCAGCACTACCTTTCACAAGTCTGGCTGGGATCTGTTTCTCCCACTGACTCACTCTGACTGACAGAGTAAAGGGAGAGAGGAGACTGACACTCGTAAATAAAAGGAGGTTTGTGTGTGTGTGTGTGTGTGTGTGTATTTGTGTGTTAGCATGCATATGCATGTATCTTATGTGAGAGAGATTGAGACAGTTGGCCTACAGTGAGTCGGCCTATACCCTTTGGTGATGTATAGCCTATAGTGGATCCATCAAGCCCGTCAAACCTTTGAATATCATCAAATATTTCTCACTTAAGCATTGCAGCCCCATAAATGGAGATAACCCTAACATCATATAATAGCAGCAAGATATATTATATGTTCTCTATACCCAAATGTCAAGAATCCCTTTCAAACTCATGGACTTTTCAGCCACACCATGAAGTCCAAAAGCAACCCTGTCTCCTATAAATGTACTAATTTGTTTTGGCGGTCATGTTTTGAGGCATACAAGTGCTGCCTGATTTCTCTTCTCAAACAGCATAACATTTAGTTTTGAATCTGTAAAAACAGGGCAGTTCTAGGAAAAGTTTTGTCTAAAATAAAGTTTTCTTCTTGTAAAATAACTTCTTCTTCAAGGTCAGGTATTACCAAATTCTGCTTGGGCCCCATCTGCTCGTCCAGAGGGAAGACATTTGGACTCAGCCAAAGAGTTTTAACGTCATCTGTTCACTATTGTCTGTTGCTTGGCTATTTCAAAATGGCAGTTTTGTGCAGGATGTCTCTGAAAAGTCAATGAGACATGGGAGTGCCGATTGTCTCTGACCAATTACTGGTCTGCAGTGTTTTAACTCCGCCTTCTAGTATAGGCTTAGCTTGCATGGAACTTCAACTGAGTACGCACTAAAAATAATACCAGATACCTTTTACTAATGCGGCACTGTATACATATCAAATTACTTGGATCCAACATTCTACTTTAAAAAGGCAACTGCTGGGAACAACATCCCTTTGACACACACACACACACACACACACACACACACACACACACACACACACACACAATTACAGTTTGCTTGTTTCCATGTTTGGATGTGTCCTGCTTTACTCTGTGATTAATGTCAACCACCACAGCTAGCTGGAGAACTGGCTACTGGATTATTTTGGAATGTGTTTTTGTTGTGGAGGTTTCGTAGAGAAAAGTCCCTTCATGTTGAAACTGAAACTTATTCATGATTTCCCAATCCTTTCATTCTGGCTTGCCAGCAATAGAGTTTGTCAAAGCATTTGTCATTCAAGTTTCAACAAAAAATTTTTTTTAGAAGATCATCGATCAGATTTAGAGCACTGGAGAATGTATGTCAACAGGAAACACACATATTTGGCATAAATGGTCATATATGTTGACATCCAGTCTTTCATACAAATAGGGAAACTATTAAGTGAAGCATGATAGTGAAACAATTGAAGCAGAATCTGTTATTTCTCCAATGATGTACATGCATAGATCATGTCTGAAGTACTCTGAGGTATTACAGTTAAGGCTCCACCATATTTGGACTCCCTGAGAACTGGAACTCACTCTCTTTTTTTATTTGGACATCTTAACCACCAGTACGGGATGTTACATTGTTCCTTAAATGGGAACATGTCTGTAAAATATGTGAAGAAAAATATTTTCTGTTAACCCTATATTACGCAATGAAAGTCAAAGCAGGGCTCACTGAAAGTAGCTTGATTTTATTTTGAAGGTGTAGTCCAACAGGGTGATGCTTCACTCTCAGTGGAGTTTCTCTTAGTTGGAGTTTGCATGTGAACTCACAAAACTGAGATTGAGCTGCTTTGAAGCTAGAAAGCAAATTAAGCCCTCTGCTCACTGAAATATAAGGACTCGGTTTCTCCGGAGGCTGAGAACATCGATCACACTCAGCAGTCCGTCCTCCACGCTCTCTAAACTTGTTCTGCTCTCAAGAGTCTGCCCCTGTATGCTGTCAAATATCAACTTGTACATTATTCTTTAGTTTGAATTTGTTTAGTTCTCCCTCAAAAGATTTGTTGTTAATGAACTTCTGTAGACGGTGCTCCTCGGAGCACAGCATCCATATGTGTGGGCATGTGCATGACTGCGCCTTCCTTTGCTACATCTTGCCAGGAATCAAAGGAGTTGGTGCTAATTGAGGGTCTAATGAGCATGTATGAAGGGCTATTGATGTGTCCTAAATCATCACTCAGTGTGTTTTAGTGTGTGTGTACATGGGCAATACTTTTTGATTAAAAGAAAGAAAAAGGTCTTAGCTCTGACTTGTAGTAAAGCCTTTGGTCCCGGAATTCCATCCACAATTATTCCGTAAACGCATTAACAACAGGCAGCAGTGGAGAGTAACTAAGCACATTGACTGAGTACTCTACTTATAGGATAAGGCTGGTGATGAACGTGGCCACTGAAGTATATAATGAGCCAATCTCATAATGCACCACCGTGCTACCGATGACATACTCACTAGAGCACCAAATGTTCAATAATATGCAGCTGAAAGTGGTTCAAAACCAATGCAATGTTTACTTCTTTTTGACTATTAATTGCTAATAAGTAGCCACCCTATGTAGACTTTTTCAAAGATTTTTATATGAAACTACTTTTACTGCTTGACATGTCAGCAGAAAATATGGTATTTTCCTCTACTAGATGTATGTTCAAACACCTACTTGGTTGTTTTAAAAAAAATCTAAAATATACAAGTTTTAGCAGAATTGTTTTTATTGTACATCTAGTTATACACAAACATCAGATAATGATTTTTACCTTCTGAAAATGGACGTATTGCATCAGATTCAACATCAGATAATGATTTTTACCTTCTGAAAATGGACGTATTGCGTTCTGGAAATGTACCAACTGCTTGCGTTTGCTTTCCCTCTCTTTCCCCTTGCGTGATGTCTATTGATTAATTAATAGTGAGTGATCCTTCATCTTTAAGGGCTGTAATTACACTCAGGAGCATTACAAGGACAGGGGGGTCGCTATCAAACACACCTCAGGGAGTTTATATGTTTTCTTTCCTACTCTGCCTACCGATAGAGCCCATTTATTCCCGCAGATGACCTAACCATAGTCGCTGTATGCCGCAATAGGGGAATGAATGGGATCCCGGATCATCCCGTGAGCTCACACAAGCCCCTCTGCATGCCAAGCAAATTAACTTCATCCCTACATAGCTAATCCGCCATGGAATTAGGATTTTAGCCCTCTCATCTTCACTGAACAGGATTCTGTGGAGATGCCATAGGGAGCGTTCCTGCAGAGCTGCTATTGGCTAAAACCACGTTACCCTGGTTGCAGCTTCAGTCGTATGAATGGCTTCACCAAACTAATTTACCAACAGTTAGCTAAAATAAAACTTTCTTTGTGGCTTTTGCCTCCATGGATTGGACAAAGATAATACATGTTGACAGGCAATCTAGGATTATTGATTCCCATCGTCATCTTCCCTTTTGGTCTGTCCATAATCATACTCAGCCTGATTTCTTAAAATGGACTTACTATCTTTTTTAAAAAGGTGTGAACTCCACTATCCTGATTTGCATTTATATAGTGATCATTCTCATTGGCATGGGGAATCCTCCCCTGAACTAGTGCTGGGCCAACTGCCAAACTTCTCAAGCATTTCCACGGACCATCGAGAGATGTTCATGTTGTTGAAGTTGAACTAGTTGCAGCATGCTGAGTTTGAGTGACATTTTGTTTCATATATGGTCACCCAGAAAGGGCAGTGGGCAGGATCGCACCCCCCCCCCCCCCCCAAACAAAAAAAAACTATTCCCCACAACAATGGACATTCAATATACCTACTAACTTACTTACTATACCAAGTTCCTTCACAGCAGCTCACTGCTCCTAAAAAAGGTCTGCGTCTATATTTGGACTGTAATAAAGTTATTGATTTTAATACAATAAATACTGTTGAGGCTCAAACCTTAACCAACTTTAAGGTTTGAGCCACTAGGTGGGCGAATGGGAGAACATGTTTAGACGCGCGCTCCACCACAAACAATTCCAATGTCCAGGCGATGTGTATCTTTTTACCTTTTATTCCGTGATAAAACATTACCAACTTGACACGAGCACAGTCAAAACTACTGTGCTTCCCATCCATCAACACACCTGTTCCCATTACCTGGCACTTCCTCATATGCCCTCCCATATGCATGTGCCACCCTGTGCTCAAACAAAGGAACTACATGTTCCCATCCACCAAGTGCTTCCCCAAAACAACAAACCCCATTTTGGCTCAAACACACCGGCCCCTAATTGTTAATGGCAGGAGGGCATAAACAATTAAATACATATTTATATAATGGAGCCACTAAACCCAAATCAAATTAACAAACAAACCCAAAAAATCCCCCTAAGGGTAAGAAGTCACTTATGTGTTAGCTTCTTGTAGAAGACAAAGTTTATTCACTGGCCTGTCCAGTATGCTAGTCTTCCGAGTTCTGAACTTTGTCCTTGTTCTCCATGTTGTCTTCTTCTAGACCTGAGACCAGTCCTCCAATAGGACTAGACCTGTCTTATTCTAGACTAGTCCTCCAATAGGACTAGACCTGTCCTCCATTTTTTCCTTTTATTAGAGCCGAGAAACCAATATTGCCAGTTCCTGCTGTGGTGTGCTTGATACCTCACTCTACTCTACTCCATCGCATTGGATTTCATTGCATCAGCAGATGAAGTGGATTGGTTTTGCTCATGGCTCGTGGTTTCTTATGATCAAAGTCAATCTCAAAGCTCCTCGGTGATGTCTGTCTTCAGTTGCTCCCGCGTGCCACTGTGTGATCAGTTAAATGGAAACATCATAAAAAATCACAGGTGGCATTGGTGCTCGTCGAGCAGATACACCGGTGAGCCGTTTTCATTTGGTAAGGCTGGGTGTTGATGAGAGTCAATGTGTTTCAAGTCAATACAGAGCACATTTGGAAGCGGTGCTGGTTTAGGTGAGACCAAACTGAGTAATTTAGAAAGAAGAACATGCGATCATACCCTGAGAACTCAGTCAGACAAATTTATTTTTCGACCGTTTGTACCAAAACAAGTTGAAATTAAGGTATTTAATGGAAAGGCTGCTGTTTAATGAATTAAATTACTTCAGAAAGTGAACACGAGGAAGAAAGAGTGATTGTAGAGCTTATGAAGACTGTAACCCTCAATAGCTGATGCAGATGCGCTGACGTATGGATGAATTATATTCTAATCAAGACTACAAAATGCTGCTCTGATTGTAATCCTGCTTGGAAAACACATACATTATTTTTGTCTGTATGGTCCCGTGCTTCCATGGTTCTGGAAAAGCTGACGAATAAACCCTGATCATGTCATAGTGATATCATCTTTACTTTATCTACAAGGCCTAGATTTAGGATTTATCATTGCAAAGGCATCGCCACAATACACATATTTGCTTGAAGGGTAAAAATACATCTTTGTAGATCTTTTTGAGTTAAGCCACAGTCAGGGAGGTTAATTTACATAATAAACCTCAGTGTTGCCTAGTTCACAAAGAGGAACAAGATATTTATTTTAACTTTTAAAGCCAAGCAGAACAACTGCTTTTTATTCACATGACGTGTTTGTGTGATACTGTTTCGAAAACATTTTTGTATTTCATTTTTGTATTTCAATATATTTAAATTGCCACCTCTGACCATAAAAGCTCCTCCATTGAATTTGGTAAAGTATGTTAAATCCAAAGTAGCCCAGTAATAATAGCACGCTCTTTTCTGTTCCTGCTGACTACTGCGGCTGTATATGAAGCTTGATAAAACCCGATGACACCTGAACGCATCACTGATCACCCCGAGCCTGCATACATTACAAATTAAGTGGCAGATTAGCTCGACAGACTCCACAAGATCAACACAAACACGTATGGCAGAGGGACCATAACACACAGTAAAGGTCTCATAGAGGCTCAGGGCAGATTATTGTGCTTTGTAAAATTCACACCGGCCGGCTTTATTGGTTCGCAGCCTGTTTAATATGCCCTACACAGCTTCCACGTGACGGCGTGGAGTGTATACCCAAGACAAGTGGCTTAGCACTGACATGGACAAACAAGGCCTAAAGACACACAGTAGAGGGAGAGTAGGTTAGAGGTGGGCTGGAAGCAAGAGACAAAGAGAGGCAGTGTGTGTTTACAGAGTGAGTGAACCTAGTGGATCATGACTGGAGGAAGAGACAGTTAAAGTGACAGATGGAGAGCACTAAGACGAGAGAGTGATGTCTTTCATGAGCAGGAGACGGAGAGACGGAGAGATGGAGAGATGGAGAGGAAGGTGAGAGAAGAAGAACAATGGGAGGAAGAGAGAGTACATGATGGTTGTGAAGGGGTGCACTGCACAAACGTTAAAATTCCAGGTTTTTACAGTTCATCATTCCTCTTGATAAATTTCAGAAAATACTTTCAAAACAAGTTCTAAAGATTTGGATTTGACACAGCCTCAGGGCTGTCTGTCAGTCTTTGCAGAGCATTCCTGTGAAATATAGAGAAAGGAAAAAAATATTAAACAATTAGATTTGTTAAAGAAAGTATACAATAAGCTCCACTGTCAGATTTCTGAAAATGTGATTTGTGTGATGTGTGTGTGTGTGTGTGTGTGTGTGTGTGTGTGTCAGCTGGTGGGCTATCAGCTGCAGCTGTGTTATCAGCCTTATCTCCATGCTTGCCTGTTATGAATGCCACTGCTTGGAGCTGCTTTGCTGCTGCACGTGTTTAGCAATGTGCAATTGAAAGTGAAGGGAGTGTGGGTAAAGGGAGGTAAGGTTTTGTTTTATTATCAGGTTATCAGTCAGTGGGATACTGAGGCGATTAATAATCCAGGTACAAATGATGTGTCCAAGCAGTGGATACATTCCTTGTACCAGAACAGTGGTGTTGAGCTCTGCAAAAAAGTTTACATCTGGGTTCATGCATAACCCTGTAATGAGCAGGTCTGAAGTACAGTGCACTGTAACTTTGTGTGCTTCCAGTGATGGCAGTGTGGTACTGTTAATACCATGGCCTGACTTTTAGTATAACCAAAATGTAACATAACCAAACATGTCATTCATAGCGCTGATAAATGTGTTTTTCAAAAAATTCTCCATTTTCAAAAATCAAATTACAACCTGAGACAAATCAAACTAACACCATGACTAAATGAGCCCAGAAACATAATTAATGCACATACTTCCATATGGTAAATAGTCTTCCTACCACTCAAAGCGCTATAACACTACCATACTATAACACTATCATGCACCCATTCATACACTGATGCGAGTGTTACCCAGGGACACATCTATGTGGACTAGCGAAGCCGGGGAATCGAACCGCCGACCCTCTGATTGAAGGACAACCCATCATGGTCACCAGATCTAAAAAATACCATACATTTCAAAATATATTTGTACTTCTAGTAAAGCAGTGACTATCACATATTCATCTCTGAGATTTGTGCCACCACCTGACTGCTATGGAAGTCAAGTGAACATAATGTGTGGCATTCAAGGCATTAAAATACAACATTTTTTGTTGGAATTTACTCTCTTCCAAAGAGTCCATCCATCCATCCATCCATTTTCAATACCGCTTATCCTCATTAGGGTCGCGGGGGCGCTGGAGCCTATCCCAGCTGACATAGGGCGAAGGCAGGGGACACCCTGGACAGGCCGCCAGTCCATCGAGGGCACATGTAGGGACATACAGCCATTCACTCTCACATTCACACCTATGGGCAATTTAGAGATCAGTTAACCTGCAGCATGTCTTTGGACTGTGGGAGGAAGCCGGAGAGCCCGGAGAGAACCCACGCTGCCACGGGGAGAACATGCAAACTCCAAAGAGTCATTTTTTAAAATTTGAATCTCACTAAATTCCATTCACCTTTCAATGTTGAAATTCTCAAAGGGTCAGGACATGAAACTGAATGTGTCTGCTGCTGCTGTGTTTGCTGTGAATGAGACATGCTTTCCAGTTAAATACAAACATAACTATATTTAGAATAACTAATTATTAGTGAATAAGTCGACTAGCAGCCGTCAGATCCAACAGTGTTCTGTCCAGTGGAGTGTGCCCCATCCCTTCGGCTCTCCATAGAGCACTGGCAAAGCCCTGAGGCTTGGCCCGTAAGTGTCTATTCTCCTCGTCTCATTGGTCAGAGACTCATTAATCCCCCCCCCCACACACACACACTCCCAGTTATCTTCCGCAAAGTGAATTACACGAGTGCCTATTGATTTCTGTCCTTATGCCAGGCATGTTTAGAGAGTAGACCTATTGCTTTTCTCCCCAAGCGTTTCCATTGTGATGCTCGGCCTGAGCAGAGGGGGGGCTAATTGGCCTCAGTCAAGATCACCTTGGCTGTCTGGGCTCAGCGGCTTCATGTCTGCAGCAAGAAAGGAAAGACAGAGATAGAAAGAAAGAAAAAAAGAAAAGTGCAGTCAGGGATGGAGGGAATGAAAATACATCCTCATTGTCTAACTGAAGCGCAAGTGTGTCCATTAAAGTATAATGCCAGGGCCGTGGCCTCAGGAATATGCCAGGCGTCTCATCTGCATCTGCTGAATATTTGTGGCGACTGCTAACACATTCAGATAGCAGAGGAAGGCAGGGGCAGGGGACAGTAATTAGTGCTCTGCATCAGGTAGGTGTGTGCGTATGTGTGCTGAATGAGTTTCATGCTTCATTACTGAGGGGCGTTAAGGTAATAAGGGCCCTGACTGTCCATCGAGGGAACTCGTCTCTTCTTCTGGCGGTGAAATTAGCCCCACGTTCTTCCAGGGTTGCTCCTTTTCACGTTGACTTCCACTGGTATGGAAGATTAAAGCCTCCCCAAGATGGCTATTAAGTGGAGACAGGTGACCCGTCATAATCCTATCACGGTCACTGTTTAATCAAATTTTAACCAACACTTGATCCTTTGTTCACTTCTGAACTTAGAAAACACCGGTGCTAAGGTTGGACCGCCTCCACACGACAAGGACATTTTAATTACCATTGGAAAAAGAACCTCGGCATGTTCTTTGAATTAGCATATGCGATGACTAAAACCTGTCATATATTTTAAATTCCTCCCTCTCTAACTGCTGCTTGTGTGTATATGCGACTTGAAATCCAAGCAGTAAAAAAGACCACAAGGACTTTCAACGGGTGTGTCCTCCATCCACTGAGGTACTTATCCTCAAGGGTCACACAAGTATTGGATGGAATGGTTTTAATTCGTCGTAACACTCAGTTTGCCTTCGTACAACGAGCCATCTCCAGATGACTTTACTATGTCTAGGGGAGCTGAATGATTGTAATTATTACCTGAGCACCTCTGTGACTATTATCCCATCTGGAACAGCAGTGTCACTTGAATTCCCCAACCACCAGTCCCAATTACCTGATGGGCTTAAGAGGAGCGTAGAGTCCTCTGGACATTTCATGTGCCAAATCAGTAATATGAGACAGGGTAAGGTAATTGCTGTCAGTACAAACGGAAATTGTTTAATTGACCATTGTGTTCCTTGAACTCTGGTAAGATTTTTAGGACTAGTAAATCAAAATGGTAGCATCAAGCTAATGGAACAACCGTTACAACCATGTGGAAGTTACCGGTACACCATTTTCCTCTGCATTTGCACCATTTGCTGATTTCAACCAAACCTTTGTTTAGTTAAGCTTATATCTTGCTTATCAGGATATGCAGCCCCCTACATAACCTATTACAAATTATGACTCGTGAAAATTAACGATGGACATCTTTTATAAAGGGAATTGAAACTGTCAAAGGCACTCCTGGTCCCTATAACTTGACTGAATGTATTTTCCACCATGAAATATTGAGAGGTGATCTTGTGTGAAAATGTTTTGCCAATGTAGGGTTAGCTGTAAACATAATTTATTTTAACAAAACAACAAATGTGTCAGATTATTACGTAACAAAGTTAGATTCTAATACTGATTTATTTTGCTGATGAGTATCACTTGAGTGCATGTTGTTAATGTGTTGGTTGTGTCTATGCACTTAATAGCTCTAACTTAGTTGATGCTAATTGACCATTACTACTACACTACTAGACTAGAGAAGCTATAAAATGAAGGACATTTTTGTCAGAATTGATAGGTATTGAACAATAGGATCCAGAATGACAATGGCTGTAGTTTTTAGGCCAGTGGGAGATGACACCATTTGAGTATCTCTATATGCAAGGAGGGCTGAATGAGATGTCACAGCATCATATCACGTCATATCATTGGGGTACAACACATGCCAAGTAAAATCTGGTCTACTCTAGGGATTTCACGATATGATATATGATTTCACGGTTATAGTAAGAGGATTTACGATTATCTTGAAGATGTTGTATATATTCAAAATGATGGACCTTTTTTCAGTCACTTTTTGACAGCTAGCTTTGCAAGGTGCATATCCATCTTGTACAACAACTACCCTATCATTTTGTTAAAAAACAAAATGCTCCCACACTGCCAATTTAAGGAACCTTTTTGGCAAATATAAGTTTGGAATGGAAGTTCCCTTTGACATTTGTACGACTTTTGTAGCTACTATACCCCATAGTAAATGTAAATATACCCCAATGTTCAATTCATCCGATAGCCCTGTAAGACGCGCATGTTACCGTGGGTGGGATCACCCTAGCACAGAGACACTAGAGACAGGAACTTGTTAGTGGTTTTTATTAATTCCAGAAGGACGCAGTCTCCGTCGTGCTTTCCGCTAATATGATCCCGTGGACAGCAGCGCAGGTCCGGTGTTCTGCCGAATCCCCTTCCCCCGCTCCTTTGTCCACCTGCACTTATAATGGGGAGCAATCATCGTTAGACCCAGGAGAGGCCAATTAGGCCTCCACCTGGTACCGTTCCCTGAGCGTACTCCCCCACTCCCCTCTGCAGATGAGCTTAACCACACCCAGCCACCACAAGCCCATATAGGTCATGGAAGTCAATGCCACATACAAGAGAATTCCATAAGCCTCATCCATGGAGGGCATGTCATTGTCAGGCCCCATCACATTTGTAATATGGGATGAGCTTTGCATTATGGATGAGTCTATCCTACTATGTGAGAAGGTGCGCTTCGCTTTGTGGACTCTTGAGATCAACACTTGAGATACAGGAATCCATTTAATTAGTCCGTCCAAATTTATTTCCAGTCCATTTTTGTCGAGAAATAAAGTATTGGTTGCTGTTTATTATGCAGTTTGAGATAATGTGCATTTTTCAATTGCCACGCAATATTTACTTATCAAAGTTAAAAGCAAAATCCAGATTAATGAAGTTGAGATAAATTTTCTTTTGATTTCTGTTGTCATGCAGCTATCAACTTTCAAAAGCAGCTATGAAAACCAATTACATATTCACGCAGTCTACAATTGTTTGCTCCTCAGCATGTGAATAGGGCAAAATAGCTTTTATCCAGTTGTACATGATGCTCCTAATTAGAGCAGGAAAGGAACTTAACGTCACTTAATGAAGTTGTATCCAGTGCTACATATATGGAGGGACAGTATTTCCTGGTGTCATCTCATTAAGCGTGACCACTGATACTCACTGATCTTGTAGCATCCATCTTCAGAGTCCAAATTCTCCTTCCTCTGAACAAATTCAAAGGTTAATGCTGTCTGTGCTTTCCGACGCTGAAAGTCATGCTTTCTGTCCGCCTCACTTGGTCACCGTGCACGGCTAACACATCCTTTCATTATCCTTCCTTTCATTTGCTAATATGGTAATTAATAAGGCTGGAGTCACCCAAGTATTGCGAAATGGGGCAACAGGGTCAATGCGTCACATCAGTCATGGCAGCTAAGGCAGAAAATAAATGATTTGGTTTGTTTGTTTGGTAATAATTTGGTTTCGGCAGGGCTCCTGTGAAATGGTTTGCTCAGAAAATCTGTCTGGCATGTTTTTATTATATTTCCATGATTCACCTCCAGATGATAGATGGTGATTAATACTTCTGCCACTCATTTCCTTTACGAGGCCAGCAGCCTTCCTCCACTTTTGATTTCTGAGAGGGGAATCTGCCGCTGGAACTAAATGAGGAGATTGCAACAGGTAATGTCAGGGTGCAGAGTCAAGGGCTCTTTAATATTCTCCTGATATGAAGGATCCTTGAAAAGTGTCAGCGACCTGGAGAGTGACATGCTCTCAGAAACAAGGAGACGAGACAGGAGGAGATTGCAGAGAGAGGCGTAAAAAGACAGTTACTCAATTTAACTCAACCTGGGCCCTATTTCTCATACGTGGCTCAACTAAGTCGATCAAATGTCCTATTAGCCAGCTTAAATTAACACGATGATTGAAATCAGGCTATCCGGGTTTCTCAAAGGCTGATCCGCGCTCAAACTATCTCGTTAATTTGAACCAGACGTCAGTACTCAGGATAATTGCGCGTGCCCGTCCGACTTCAAAACGGGGAAGCGTCGATCACAGAACAGCACAAAGGCAAATAAACTCAAAGGAAGAGCCTCTTTTTTCTCCGCTGAGGAGCAGGAGATGATCATGAACGTATTTGAGGAATTTCAGACCATAATCATGGCAAAATCTAATCAATTTATTCACTTCACTCGTGCTGGAGAGGGGGTGTGGCTTATCTCCATTGAAACCGTTATAACTTCCGCCATCCACCATGGAAGAAATAACCACTATTTCTGCTTTATACTTGCCCTCGTGTTGGGTTCATAACATTAATATCATATATATATATATATATATTTATACATAACATCACCCGTAGGCTCACACAGCTCGGTAACTTTCCCCGACTACGTCCAGATAAGTGGATGAAAATCCTCTTTATTCGCATCCATTTGTCTGTGCATTGACTTTCATGGTATCTACTCGCACTGCTTTTGGTGTGAACGCATAAGTGTTCATAAATCCGATTATATTTCTTTAAATGTGCCTGCTGGCAGTCGGATTAATGGCAACAGGCTTTCAGAACAAGTAGATAGTACATATGTGTATACACATGTATGTGGAGATGACCATATATAACTTTTATTGCATTTACTCGGACATGGCCAGGGAACGTAATGAACACATCCATGAATCTCTTAAGCGCTAAATAAACGTTACGAACAACACCGCATACAGCGGCTTTCCCGATGTTCTGCATCACCGACACTGTACAACAATGTACCACAATGTACAACACTGTACAACAATGTACCACACTGTACAACAATATACCACCATGTACAACAATGTACCACCCTCTACAACAATGTACCACACTGTACAACAATCTACCACACTGTACCACAATGTACCACAATGTACCACAAGGCTCTGTATACAGTCTGTGAGACCGGCTATGGCGTGTGGTGTTCAATGTATGGCTCGAGAAGGTCTGTAAATAAATGATTCCTTGCGGGCAGAATCGATAGTGCTCGTATAGGAAGTCATCATGACGTGATAAGAACTCTCTCCCTATAAAACGCTAATCTAACTAATATCGTTCCTTCCTCAATGGGATCTCTGAGGAAGGGAGCTGCCATTTTCTTCCGGGGGAGTGGCCAGCTTATCCAGCTAAACTGAATGAGCCTGCGCTGGAGCAGGTTCAAATTTTTGGATATGTTTCTATGGTGATTTTGCCAAACTTGCTTCGTGGAACCGAAAGGCCTGACTTGTGTAAACTCATCCGTAAAATTATCTCGCTAACTACGTTAGACAGGCATGAGAAATAGGGTCCAGGGGTGTAGATCCAGAGCTAGGTATCTAAACAAGAGACTCTGATATGATGATAATTACAATGCAAACAGCTAATACTATGTATTATAATTTAAAGATAAATTGTGTTTTCAAAGGCACTTGGACCAGCAGATGAATATATTGATCATTGTCCTCCATGGGGACAACAATGTATTTTTCTAAGCCAGCCTTCATTACCCCCAAAGACAGAGAGTCTAAAGCATAGCTTATGGCCTTTAAAGGCTGCCATGTTCATGATTCCCTTGGGCTGAGAGAGACTATATCTGGGATCATCTTTGCACTTGCATGTGGCTCTGGTACACATGCGATTATAGCTGGGGAATTAGATACAATTGATTAGTCCGATCTCCACAGCGCCGTGTGAGGTCTGTCTTAAAACATCATTCTGCTATGTGGTAAACAATGTTCTGGCTTGTTTGTATTTATTTAAACCAATCACAATAATTGTGAGCGGCGCTATGCACAGGATGCAGCTTTGCAAACTAGGTGTCAGAATGGGAGACTACATCCAGTGACTTTAGAATCCTCAAGTGACTTGTATTACTTTCACACAACTTAAGGTCTTTACATATTGGGGGCATGACAAATAAACAACATGAATAGTACAAGTCTGGGGCTTTTATTGTGAAAGGTAAGAACGGAAGGAGTGGATCTGGGCCCTATTTCTCTACCTGGCTAACGTAGTTAGCGGGACAATTTTCCGGATGAGATTACACAAGTCAGCGTTTTCGGTTCCTCTAAGCAAATTTGGCAAAATCACCATAGCAACACATCCACAAATTTGAACCTGCTCCAGCGCAGGCTCATTCAGTCTAGCTGGATAAGCTGACCACTCCCCTGGAAGAAAATGGCAGCTCCCTTCCTCATTGATGAAGGAGCAATATTAGTTAGATTAAAGTTTTATAGGGAGAGAGTTCTTCGAGATCGCCAAGATCCGTTATCACGTGATGATGACTTCCTATACGAGCGAAATCGATTCTGCCCACAGGGAATCATTTATCATCATCATACACCACACGCCGCAACCGGGCATTGGTATTCAATGTATGGCTCTCACAGACTGTATGCAGAACCTTGTGGTACATTGCTGTACAGTGTGGTACATTGTAGTACAGTGTGTTGTTCGTAAAGTTTATTTAGCGTGTAAGAGACTCATGGATGTGTTAATTACGTTCCCTGGCCATGTCCGTGTAAATGCAATAAAAGTTAGTAGATTCATGAAAGTCAATGCACAGACAAATGGATGCGAATAAAGCACATTTTCATCCATTTATCTAGACGTAGTCAGTGAAAGTCACCGAGCTGTGTTAGCCTACGGCTGATGTTATGTATAAATATATATATATATATGATATTAATGTTATGAAACCAACACGAGGGCATTAGATGTTCCGACATTTGAGGGATTTCCACAACAAGTATAAAGCAGAAATAGTGGTTATTTCTTCCATGGTGGATGGCGGAAGTTATAACTGTTTCCATGGAGGTAAGCCACGCCTCCAGCGCGAGTGAAGTGAATGA
Organism: Cyclopterus lumpus; assembly: GCF_009769545.1. NCBI lineage: Eukaryota > Metazoa > Chordata > Actinopteri > Perciformes > Cyclopteridae > Cyclopterus > Cyclopterus lumpus. The sequence goes on along the minus strand of NC_046970.1, from coordinate 10,077,829 downwards.
ATTGATTAGATTTTGCCATGATTATGGTCTGGAATTCCTCAAATACGTTTATGATCATCTCCTGCTCCTCAGTGGAGAAAAAAGAGGCTCTTCCTTTGAGTTTATTTGCCTTTGTGCTGTTAGAAAATCATGTGATCGACGCTTCCCCCTTTTGAAGTCGGACGGGCACGCACAATTATAGTACTGACCTCTGGTTCAAATTAACGAGATGGTTTGAGCGCGGATCAGCCTTTGAGAAACCGGGATAGCCTAATTTCAATCATCGTGTTAATTTAAGCTGGATAATAGGACATTTAATCAACTTAGTTGAGCCACGTACGAGAAATAGGGCCCTGGTCTGTGCTACCTTTGACAGGTTTTGGATTAAACTAATCCCCACATCTTGATTGGCATTTGGGTGTGATAGCTCTGAAAAATCGACCTTCAGAAAAAAATAATGTCAAATTCTTTGCCATGTAATATTCACATTCTGTGTGAAAGTGTTCATGAAAAAAACAGCTCAAATAAATATATTGACGTGCAAGAAATAACCGCCTTAGGTGTGTAAAGGCCTTTTCTTAAGAATTTAGGCCTTTACAATGTATTTCAGTGAAGACAAACTTTTTTCCACAAAAAAGAAAGGTGAGTGAACTGAGTTTAGGTGGGTTTAGCCTCCACTACATCCCTGAATGTAAAGCAGGAAATGAGCTACTGGAAGAAAATAATAAGGAGCGGCAGAGTGAGCCGGTGGTGTGTGGAGGACAGGGTGTTAGCTGGCTGCCAGGAAAGAGGCAGAGGTGTAGAGGAAAAGGAATGTTATTTTGGCTCCTGTTGCAAAGACCTCTGGGAAAATAGGGCCCTTCTGACAGTGATGTGAGAGCCATAAATCACCACCAGAGCACTGCTCCTCCTCGCGGTGACCTAGAAGTGACCCCATAGTCGCACACTCTTTCAAACACTGAGCGCAGACACTAGCTGGAAGATATTCAGGTGGAAGCACACACACACACACACACACACACACACACACACACACACACACGGCAGGAGGTTGTGTGGGAGCCGGGGTGTCACCAAACAGCAGCAGCCACGAGACTGCACTACGACTAACATGGTCTATCTATTTTGAAAGGGCACAGTTGCTGCGTCCTGTGCTTAGTCCTGCCCAAGATTATTGTGATTGGTTTACAGTTTTTCTTGATTGCTACGACACAATTTCTGGAACAACTCACCATTTTTTCAAATCTTCACACACAATTTTAAAAACTCACACCCAACAGTCCAAACATCTAACTTCTGGGTACCAATCAGTCTTTACCCTCAGACAATACACACAAGCTGTCAAAACACAGACTACATTAGTGTTTGTTACACACAGGAGAGATTAATTAATTAATTAATTAATTCAACACACTGCCACCAAAATGTCAATAACAGGGTTTATTCACAGCACTTCCAGATTGCGCACATATACAGGTTCATCAGCATCGGCATCAACATCAGCATAATCTTGTCTCAGGTCAGGGTCAGGCCATAGTATTTTATCAGAAAATACTTGTCTTTGCTGTCCTCTGCCTCTCCCTCTCCATCTCCATCTCCATCTCCATCTCCCTCTTCCTCTTCCTCTTCCTCTTCCTCGCTCTTGTCTCTCAACCTCTGCATGGTTGAGATCCATTGTTCCAAAGGACATTAGCATGCCTCTAAGCTCTATTTATTGACCCCCAATTCTGATTGGTGTGTTAACAATTTTCAGGCTGAGTGATTTCACCTTGAGAAGGGTGTGGTCTCTGAGTTTATGTTATGATAACTTGAGTTCATTATATTGAGAGCATGTGTTTGCTGAATGAACACGTAGTGTAAAGAATGATTTATTTGGTCACTTTTGTGTAAAGTTTTGCAGAAAGTGTTTTGAATATTGAGACATGTGTGGACACAGGTGAATGGTGTTTTTGGTTATTGGAAATGTGTGTGTGCTTCTGGGAATGACGACAAGGTTTGGGTGTTTGTGCTACAGGAACCAGGTTTTGTGTTTTAGCAATCGAGAAAAACTGTAAAGAAATACAAACAAGCCATTTTGTTTCTTTTACCAATAGCAGAATTAAAAACGTGTGAAAATATACCTAACACAGCGCTTTGTCTGTATGGGAACATTTTGAAAGTCAGTAGTAAAGTACTACATGGGCAAATCCATGCAAAGACACCAGGATTTTAATTCTAAGCCTCTGTCCTAACCTCTGTCTTATGTTCATAGCCTAGTCTTACCTATTCCTCATAATGTTTTCAAAAACTCAGCAATAAAATTGTTAAGATGTGGTAATTGCAAAAGAGAATTCTAATGGGGTAAGAAATACAATCATTTTCACAGACATTTCAGTGATTGTTTGTATGACGTTTGATGGCCCAAGCTATCAAAATAAGACCCAAGTTTTAATAAACCAGGATTTGCTCAACTTTATGTAACAGGTAAAGCCTGTAGCCACAGTGAGGTTAGCCTTACTTTTCTTTGGATGCAGAGTTGAGAATAATGCAGCAACATATTGGAGTTTTTTCAAGTGCAACTTGATTCTCTCCATTGGATGTTGAGTGTATCTGGAGCTCTAGTATGTGTGTTTGTGTGTGTAAAAGGAATGATTCAAGTGTGTAAGGCAGGCCAGCGAAGCCTCAGGCAAGCCTCAGAGAGCTTGTTACAGGAGGTGGAAGGGGGAGGGAGTTCTGAGAGGAGGAGGTGAAAGAAGGTAAGAGAGCTGTATTAAGACAGAGATGCAATGTAGAGCCACGGCACCGATTAGACTTTAACACTCATAGAATATATAATTCGGAGTCAAACCCTTTAAAACAATTAAACACCAACTCAAGAGCTATATTTATTTTGTCCACCATGTAATCATAGATGTCTTTGTGCCGCTGATTAATACAAAGCAGGTCTATTTGTACAAAATGCATTCTGTCTGCTTTTCTAATCACACTGTAATTGCTCTTAATGTTCCTTAACAAGTGTCCATAGCTTTCATTGGTTGTGTTCATTTGCAAAGAGGTGGCCTTTGCCCGCTTTTGGATTCTTCATTGTGGTCGTTAAATAGGTCTTTACTTTTACTTCCAGGTGTCAATAAAAAGCCCTTAGATGGTCTTGGAGGTTTCTAAATAGATAGAAAGATGGTGAAGAAGGCAAATGATGTATTACTGGGAGAGGGATGATACAAAGTGATGAAGAAAATAAGAAGAACATGTAAATGAAGGACAGAGAAAGGGAGAGTGCTATAAAATAAAAGAATATAAAGTCAGAGGCAGGAGAAGGGGAAGAGAAGGAAAGAAAAATCAGGTGAGCTGAGGAAGGAGAGAAGTCTATTTTGGCTTCCAGCTCTTGGGTCAGCAAATAGCCTGACAAATTAATTAAGATAATGATCCA